>NC_135863.1:27341828-27441828 GCF_031162955.1 Sander vitreus
CGAGGTGCACATGAACGCACCATGGGGTCCCGTCGGAGCCCACATGCTTAACCTTAGTTTTTTATTTTTTACATAACTCACTCAAGGGGAAGGCAAAAAGTTGCCACACGGTGACTTAAGGGAAACAGGAGGATTTTCCAGTTCAGTTGTTCCTCCATCATCGCCAACTCCGTCAGAGGTTATGTTGTCTGAAGTGCAGCTGCAGGCTACTGGTAAGCTAACGTTACCCTGTGTCTTTAGCTGCATGCTACCAGCCAGTAAGCTATACACTGTGTCTGTTGTTCTTGTGCAAGTAGGTGGGGGTGGAAAGAGAAAATAAATACTGGGGAAATCACCGATCCTGCTTTTGATTTTGATAGTCGTAATCAAAAGTTCATTTGATTAATTATCTGATTCAGAAATCGAAATCCTGACACCCGTAATTACCATGCAAAAACACATTGAGGCGCTGTCAAGAACATGCCAAACTAATGAAATGTCTTCTCATTTGTGACCCTCACAAAGGAGATAATAGCTCGCACTCTGACATTACAAGCCAAAGAGGTTTCGAAAAGATCTGTTTTCAGTGACCTAAAACCCAGTTTGCGTGTGGACGAAACGCCAAAACGCACAGAAAAAGCAAAGTTAAAAAAAAAAACGTGTACTAGGCCTTAGTTAGAAAAATATCCCATTTAGGACTGACAGTGGCTGGTTGAGGCCGGTGTAACACCGGTCCCAGATGCTATATCAGAGTCTGTGCTGCTCTTGGATTTAAGGAAGTTTAACGCATCCGTTTTTACTCCGCCTCAAATCCTTTTCTTAGTAAAAGTTTGAAAATACCAACTCCTTATTGGAAATCTACACTGGAACTCTGAGCATTCTAGAAGCAGAGGAGTGATGGAAGTATTCCATAATTCCATCACTCTTCTGCTTCTAGATATAGACATATATTTATATATATACAGTATATATGGTGTCATTACTTAACCAAAAACCTCCACAAGAGACAGACTCAAAGCAAACCAACCTGCATGAGAACACACAAAGAGAAAAAAACATGATGTCAAGACAACAAAGTCAACTCCAGAATGAAATGGAGATTGTTAAGAGTTTCAGGAAACGGACCCCAGAGGAGAGAAGGAAAGAGCTCAGAAGAGACATATTTAGAGAGTTGAAGAACATGGAGATGGAGCGCAGAGAGAGAGCTGCTCTCACAGCACTTCAGAAGCACATGAGGGAAAAAGAGGAAAAAGACAAAGAAACTGAAAGATTGCAAAGTCAGAAAAAGAGATATGAGGAGGAGAGGAGGAGGCAGGAGGCCAAACAGAGGGAGGAGGAGAAAAGGAGGGAGAATGAGCAAAAGGCCCTTGAGAAACAAAAACAGGAGCAACTGAAGAAAGCGAGGCTTGAGTGGAAGAAGGTGATGATGGGGGACGAGGAGCCGATCACAAGGCCCAGATTCACTCCGAGTGATCTGAAAAAGGAGCAGAGGAGGTGCGGAGAGGCTGAGCGAAGAGTGGAAGATGAAGCCAGCTTTAAGAGCCTGACCTCGAAGCTGAAGGGCCAGGAGCAGAGTAAAAGAAAAACCCTGTCCAACAACTGGGTTGGAGAGCCAATTGAGACGAACAAGAGCTCCATCCAAACGGCTCCACCCCCCTCCACTGAAATAACAAGCCTCAAGTCTGAAAGTACGTGTCTCATTTTTATCCATTTATTTTAAACAGCAATTCACTACCTTCTGTTATATTGCAATTTTTTTCTATGCTAATTCGGACTGCACAATTAATCGCAAATGTATTGAAATCGCAATATGGACTAGGCCACTGGTTCTCAAACTATGGTACAAGTACCACTGGTGGTACGCAAGCTCCCTCTAGTGGTACGTGGATGGAATCTCTGATATATTGTAAAAATTGAAATAAATCAATTACAAAACATATTACGATATACTTCAAAATTTCAAAAGAAAATACTTAAACTATGATCAGTGAAATGGGGGGTTAGGGTTAGTTACCCTGATAAAAATAAGGTCCAGGTTTAAAAAAAACATTTACTCTTTAAGCAGCAGTGGTGAAGTCTCCACAGCCCCTGCTAGCATCAAATGGTGCAAAACAGTAAGGAGATTTGACCCAAGTTACCTCAAATTTGGATTCAGTTGGAGCGGGACAGTCAACAATAAATATTTATATGTTATAAGGTATAAACCTGCGTCCTGCATGAACTGTCCGTAGCTGAATAGGGTAGGCCTGCGCTCCCGTCGGCACAATGGTGAGAGCCTCCTGGGACCGAGGTGTAAGAAGTTTGAGAACCATTGGACTAGTGCAATGTCTAAATTGTATATATAAAAAATATGTGCCAAACCATTCTGAATGAAGTATTGTGGTGCTGCAGAGACGTCTCGGCCTACAAATCCTCGCAAAAATCACACTCTAATCATTTCTTTTTTTTTATTTGTATATATATCTTTATGAAAATGAGAATAATGATCCAACATGATCATTCCCTCCAATATTGTGAATCATGTCGCAATTGCAATATCAGTCAAAAATAATTGCAATTCGATATTTTCCTCTTATCATGCAAACCTAATGCTAATCATCTTTTATTTTCTTATAAAAAAAACAGCAACACCAAGATCCAGGAGGAGAGGGAGGGCTACTCAAACCTTGGAGGGGTGGCGTTCGAGCCATTTGTCTGAGCAGTTTGACTGCTATACTGACCTGTCCAGAAACAGCATCCTCAAAAAATCCCTCTTCTGAATGTACTGTAAACAGAGGGATTTTATTAATGATCTTCTGATAAATAAAACTGTGCTGCATTGAAAACATTTGAGTTGTCCTTTTTAAGTAGTGAAAATGCAACTAAAAGTAGTGAAAGTGCCTAAATATACAAATGCCATGGTCATGTCATTGTGTGGTGAATTAACAGCCTCAAGAATGCTGACTGAAAACTGCAAAAGTCAACAATCCTCTTGAATAGAGCAGGTTATTCAAAGATAAGAGAGAAAGTCTGAGGTTAATTCATTCTGAAGTGCCCTTTTGTTCCTGACCACACAACACATTTCCTCTGACTCATAAACGTGTGTTGCCTCTGATGTGGGACTGTCTGTACACTATTTCCCACCCCCCTACTTCCGGTACCCTTGCTTGGATCCAACCGATCATCGCACATAGCCTTCATTTTCATCCCAACTACACACCTGTAAAGTTCTGTGACTGCATCTTGCACAGTGTTTGGAATAACGGCGTTTGGAATAACTGCGTTTAAAAGAACGGCGTTAGGTAACAACGTTATTTTTTCAGTAACGGGGTAATCTAACTAATTACTTTTCCCGTCGTTACAACGCCGTTAACGTTACTGGATGTTAAATGCGGTGCGTTACTATGCATTGATTGAATAAACTGTGTAATCCGAACGCACCCCTGGCTCACAGCTAGTGAGGAGGTGGGTTAATAACGCGGTAATAATGATTGGCTAAGGCAGAGTCATGTTTCATGGTAGCCAATCAGAGCCAGTGTTTTTACACACATGCCAGCACATGCGCCACACACACACACACACACAAACAACAGCTAAACAGAGATTCGATGAAGCAGCAGAGATGGCGAGTCAGGAGCAATCCGATGAAAAGTTGGCATTTTCAAGGTGGAGATATAAGCACTACTTCAAATTCATTGTGGTCAAAGGCAAGAACGTGCATGTAATGTGTACATTATGTCCAGGAGCGAAGACTTTGTCGACATCCCTTGTAAGCAACTCTAATTTAATGAAGCATCTCACAACGACACACGCATCTATAAAGCTAGTGGCCAAAAACACCGATACCTCCACCACAGATGATAGCTCGCCATCCACTAGCAAAGAAGGACTCGGAGCAAAGTCCTCCAAGCAGCAAAAGCTAGATCTTTCTTTCTTCAAAATTCTTTGACATATAGCAACTTTTTTTTTTTAACAGTAACGCAAATAGTTCCTTTCCCTGGTAACGAGTTATAGGTTAGTTAGGTATAGAGTAATTCAGTTACTAACTCAGTTACTTTTTGGAACAAGTAGTGAGTAACTATAACTAATTACTTTTTTTAAAGTAACGTTCCCAACACTGATCTTGCACGGTTGCGACGCTATTGCAGTGAGAAAATCTGTCTGCAGACAGACAGACAGACAGACAGACAGACACATATAAACACAGCGCAAAATACACAAATCCGCCTCTGTGGTAATTCCCGCTAAACTAGGTGTCTCCAGGACCACATTTTGCCACACACACACACACACACACACACACACACACACACACACACACAGTGAAAACACTCTGTCACTGTGCTGTAGTTGATGAATTTGTAGATTGATGGGGCAATGTATTCCTTCACCTAAATGTGCAGAAAACTAAGGACTGTGATCTTAGACACAAACTTACTAACACCAACCGAGAAACCAAGATCAAGGGACAGACTGTAGGCTCAGCTGAAAACTATAGAAATAAATATCTTGGGACTTTAGTGGATAACTAGCTTAAATGTACTTTCCACAGTGAAGCTTTACACAAAAAAAGGCCATCAACGTCTGTACTGGCTGAGGAAACTGTCTAAGTTTCATGTCGACAAGTCCCTTGTGATTCTGTTCTACAATCTTATATTCAATCCGTCCTGACCTTCTCTGTTGGTTCGGTAACCTTAACATCATGTCCAAAACTGCACTAAACATAGTTGGGAGGATGAGCAACAAGATATTGGGAGTTCAACAGTGCACATTATCAGACCTGTTGCATAGACAGATAGTTTGAAATACTTTATTGATCCCCAGGGGGGACATTTACATTTTTATTTTATAGTTTGGAAAGCTAATGCTGTTCTCACCCCTTATTTTCTGAACTTCAGTTCTTGCCCTTGGGCTCCCGTCTCAGATGTCCACAGCTCAGGAGTAACAGGTATAAGTACTCCTTTATACCCGCCGCCATTTCCCTCTTGAATGCGAGCCAGGGGAGGAGTCAAACTTCTTTATTTCTTCCTTGGTTATTTATCATCTAGTCTGTTGACTTTGTGTTGAGGACGTCAGAGATGTTGACAAAGGGGTTGGTAATGTAATGGATGCTAATGTTGATGTTAACAATGGTTGTTGCTGATTATGTTATGTTGACTTTGTAAGGCTGATATGCACTTTTCCTACCCTGTGTAGGCTAAATGCTGCTACCCACGCACCTTGCTCAGTAATCCTATTTTATTTCTTCGTTCTCATAAGGTAACGGTTGGTTCCAGTTTTTACTGTTGTTCAGTAAAACACTGTGTGTATATCTTGTATGTACATGTCTTTTCATGTGTTTTATACCAGCTGCTGCACACCCAATCACTCCTTCTGGGACACAAAGTTGCAGTTGAAGTTGAAGCAACTGCTAGAAATTTAAGTTTGTTAATACATGGACACATATTTATGGACAATTGACCTTTGTGTGTGTAAAAGGATCATGATAGGATGATCATATTTATTTGGTCATTTTGACCATGTGACCACAGCACACTCAGTGGCTGTGGAACATATTTAACATACACAATGTGCACTTGTGCTGTTTGCTCCATAAGTTTGTGTTTTCTAAATTATTAAGTCTTTCAATTGTGGGGGGCTTTAAAATGTAAGTTCTCAGTTCTGTTAGCTGGGCGGCAAAGGAAAGCAGAAGGAAAAAAAACTAATGAAAGCTAATGCACTTTACAACAGCAGTAGACAAATGGCCAAAATTAGAGTTGAAAATGGAAACACTGATTCATAGGTTTAGCCCTGACCTGCAATATGTTTTACAACCATTTGTGCATCATTTAATATTTAGGACAATATTTTCCACTACTATAGTATTATTGTATCCTCCCAGGAGATCCCTCTGCAGGCCAGCTACTAGAGAAACAGAGAGAGCCAGGCTCTATTTCAATGCCTCTTAATGAAGATTAATTAAAGTAGAGGGCAGCTCTTTATAATATTATGATTAATGTTATCTAACTATAAAGCAAGGAATCTCTGTCTGTTTGTCCTTCGCACACCCCGAGAACCTTTCATCCGATCTACTTCACACTTGGCGGGTGTATTGCTGCGGACCCTTTGAGTAGTCTTTGAGTATTAGCGACTTGAAACGCGCTATATTCTGTAAATGCAGTCCATTTACATGTATCCAATGGCTTGCTTTGTGTCGAATTTGGGGCAATTTCAACACACAACAAGTTCAATATTAAAAAACTGTGAATCAACAATGAGGCCCGCAGCAGCAGCGTGGGCGGGGCTTCGCAGATGAGTCAAGCAGCGACTGAAACGCATATTTGGAAATTACCTCCGCTAAGTGTATTTCAACATTTGTATGTCTGACCGCCGATGCTGGATATACTGATCGTACAACCAAACTCTTCTTCACTTCCCTGGAATCAACGAGCACGAGTGGATAGCCTGCAGAACAGCGTCATACAAACTTATCACAATAATAACGTTGCGCCGGCAAAATTACTTCGCTAATGAAATCCATTCTTTAACATTAACGTTATCATGTCAAAACAATTGACTAATACGCCTTTGGACAACGTTTAGGAATTAAATAATATATTAGTTAAAAAAATGTAAATTATTAGCAGTGACTTGGGTGTGTTTTTCAGGGCTGGATTTAGTGATTTGGGGGCTCCAGGCAAACTGGTCTTGCTTTACTTTTCACCCTTTCTCTAACTGGGAATGTTGGTATTGGCAGTGGTAGATTAGGTACTCTGAAGTACAAGTCCTGCATTCAAATGTTTTCTTCAAGTGAAGACTGACAGAGAGGCTATATCAGCACCATGTTGACATGTGAACCAAGATGGCACCAACAGCGGGTAATTCGGTGCTCCTTGTTTTTTCTTGTTTTGGTTGTAAATTCAGTTTTCTGCTGCGATACCCGGAGCTCTTTCACCAGAGATGAGCTCATGAACATCAGGGAAACAACACCAGCGGACTTAATTCCCACTTTTCTTCCATCTTCCGTGGATTTATTGGACATTCTGTTCAAAGGCGTATTATTCACAGGGAGTGAAGCACAGAAAAAGGAGAATAGGGAAAAGAGCTGGGTGTGCTGGGACGGGTTCGCAGCCGGGGATTTTGCACTGCACTACCTGGGATTTTTCTCTCCAACGTGCGCTCACTGTGCAACACACTGGACGAACTTCAGCTCCTGTTGAGAAAAAACAGTGACTTTTCTACATCTGCCGTTTTGTGCTTCACGGAGACATGGTTCTGTGGTCTGATAGTGGACTCGGCGCTACAGCTGGCTGGTTTCTGACTGTTCAGAGCAGACCGTCAATGTGGAAAAAACGAAGGAGATCTGTATTGATTTCAGGAGGAATCATAACACCATCTTCCCTGTGGTGATAGACAACCAGGATGTTGAACTTGTACTAGAACTTGTGTTCTAACAGTACAAATATCTTGGGACTCTCCTCGATAACAAACTTTGAGCCTCATGTTGATGCTGTGTGTAAAAAAGCACATCAGCGAATGCACTTTTATCGTAAGCTTTGCAGTTTTAATGTCGACACCACTTTAATGAAAATGTTTTATTCCTGTTTTATTGAATCTGTTCTTACCTTCCCTTTTATCTGCTGGCACGGATCACTTTCTGTCAAACAGAAAAAACGCCTGCAAGACATTGCCAAAAATATTTATTCCTGCTTCCATTAGCATTGTGAATGACTTTCTTAAAATGTAGCTCTAGTATTATTTTGTTGTGTTTTTTTGGGTGTGCTTGCTGTCTATGTAGCCTACTGCTGGCTGTAAACCGAATTGCCCTTCGGGGATAATAAAGACACCTTGAACCTTGAACCGTGACACAGATCTCTCCAGAAAATCGAAAGATGGAGGTTTCTGTTTCTACAGTAACAGTGGCTGGTGTAATGATGTAACAGAGATTCTACAGCACTGTTCTTCTGATCTGGAAACTTTCTTTATCAACTGCAAACCCTTCCACCCCTCGTGAGTTTGCTTCATTCATCCTGGTCGGTGTTTACATTCCACTGCAGGCCAACGTGCAGGAAGCCCAGCGCACGCTCACCGTCCAGATTCCCTTGTTATTGTCCTTGTGACTTCAACAAAGGTAATCTCAGCCATGAAGTCCCCAAATACAGACAGTTTATTAAATGTCCAACCAGAGAGGAGAATATTTTGGATCACTGTTACACAACAGTCAGCTACGCATATCATGCTGTCCCCCGCGCTGCACTGGGAAACTCAGATCATGCAAAGGTCCACCTGATTCCCTTATACATGTGTGGCCAGGGTGCCAAGCGTGTGCGTGGCACCGGCTGATTCACTTAAAACTGTTGTCCGACAACGCCACCTAGTTTAATTAGAGACTAGGAACTCTTAAAAACAATAAAACACAATTTTAAGTAAGGTCCATCTGTTTTACTCCCCGCCGAGGCAGCATCGGACACCAGGAGATGGCTAAACAGATTGTCCATCTCTGGGGTTGTCAACACTGGGTCTTGGCAAAAAAAGTGGATGGACCGGGCAGCTCGCAATTTCCTGAAAATTCTTTATGTTAACCATGTTATAAGACAGACACATGAGTTATTTGTTTCCACTGAATTGATACAGCATCTTCGGCCATGTGGGTAACAGAAAGCCAGTGACAGCAAAGATGTAGGCCTCTATTCTCAGGCTACATTTACATTGCTACGTTTTGGTTTGTTTTTAGCTGCAAAAACGAACATGCATATATCTCATGAAGATTCTGGTATACTGGGCATGCGCGTGCCGGGGTAAACAGGAGGCAGCATGTACTGTATACTCAGAGAACGAGACGTCATGATTGATAAGACCCAATCAGGCGGCGAAACATTGGCATCAGTGTCTGTGTTGCCAAAGGTCTTCGTTTCCCGCTGTTGAGACTGCAACACAACCCCGCAAATTCCAAACCAAAATGGGGTCAAAAGTGTTTCCAAATGTCTCCGGTTTAGAGGCTCTGAAACATCAGAGCAGTATGCAAGGTGTAAACTTCAAAAAAGATATTCGTTTTCAAACCAAAACGTAGAGGTGTTAATGTAGCCTTAGACTGGTGCAGGTGAAGTGGTATTACAGCTGCTGAACATCATGTTCTCCTTGGGTAAAGATTTGCTTAATGAAACATCAGAAGTCATTGATGAGGGAGGAGAAGCCACTTAACGGCACGCCACTGAGCACCTTAAAAGCCTCCTCTGTAACCTTCAGATAAACTGTTATGTCATCTGTGTTTTCCGCCTCAGGTCTGAAAAAGCAGGAGAGATTGCAACCATACCATTGACTAAGGTAAGGACACCACACTCCTTTTGTGTGTTTGTATTGGTGAGGTAGAGAATAGAAGACATACATATTGAAGTACTCATAATTTACATAATGCCTGTCAACTCTTTTTATCTGTTTTCACTTTTGAATGTATTGATGCTGTACTTAACAAGTTCACAGTTTAGCTGTGAGGAAGTATTTTGTTATGTGCAATCAAAGTGTTTCTGGAGCCTCGCGGAACAGTTCAGCTTAGTTTTTTTTTTAGATATCCCAATCCGCACTGACTCTGAGAGATGTGCATCGTTTAGTTTTCCCTCTTCCTCTTTAAGGCTAACTGAAAGACAGAAAGACAATCAAATCACACAAATCTCCTGCTGTATACAGTATTTGTTGTGAATGTGTTACATATATAATGATTGATCAAGGCCCCTAGTTTTAATAAGATGGTATATAGAGCTACGATGGGTGGAAAAAGTCGAAGTAAACTCCAAGTTGCCCCTCAGGAGGGATGGACATTTTTCCACTTGTTAAAAACTCTCACCAATAGTACCTATTGGTGGTGGTGATCCACTGGATCTTTGTTGAGCTCATCCTGTACATGTCTCTGTTGCAAGGTAGTCATTTTGCACGTTGTACCTCTGTAACACTGCAAGTAGTGCATGTACTTATTAAACAGCCATAATACAGTATAGTTTGTACGTGTGTTAAAGGCCTATAAGTGCTCCTAGAGCCACATGCAGGGCTAGATAATGGTTTGTGGTGAAGTCAACAGCAGCAGCATGTGTTCAGCCTGTGTTTGGATCCAATTACACAGGAAACAGTGTGTCTACCAAGCTAACAACCGCTAATTGAAACATGCAGCAATTAGCTGGGGTGGCTGGCTGGACCTGCCTGACAAAACTAATCGGTAGTCAGAGATGGCACAATGCAGTTGGCCTGGCTCGAACTCTTTAAAGGGAATATAACTCAGGAGAATAAAGCTGCACCAGGTCAAATTTTTCAAAAAAAAGTGATAAAAATCTCATCAGCCAGAGTCACAGACAGGGGCCTGGTGCTGACACAGATACACTACAAATGCACCCTCTGACTATAACTATTAGTAAGGGAACCCAAGTTAATTGTGTCTTTTCATGAAATTACACTTGAAGAATTCTGGAGGTTTTCATTCTAACCAAAGTGGTGATTTCACTGGTGAGCTTAACTTAAAATAGGGAGCTAATCAATGAAAAACATGAAGCTCTTTGGTCAAAACAATGACCTGCATAAGATCTAGATTAGATCAGAGAGTGATGAAAGCAGGTCCCTCAGCTAACATGTAAATGGTGTCATCTGTGTTTTAGAATGCATTTCAACATACTAAAGCTGTATTTACATTGCTACGTTTTGGTTTAAAAACGAATATCTTTTGCTACGTTTACACCTTGCATTCACACTGCTCTGGCATTTCAGAGCCCCTAAACCGGAGACATTCTGAAAACTCTTCTGACCCTGTTTTGGTTTGGAATCTGCAGGGTTGTGTTGCAGTAATTTACGATTTTTCCTGGCTGACAATGGGCCTTTGGGGGGGACACATTTTGTGGGGAGTCTAGAATAGTCCAGCCACGGTCTGACGGTCTCCCCCTGAACCTGCTCGGGTTTATGCTCGTGCAGTCTGGCCAAAAGTTCTACTTTAGGAAAAACCTACAGATTAGAAAAGTGTCACCTCTCTCTTGTTGTGTCGCCATGTTTTATATTTTAGTAAAACACATTATTTCATTGTGGCATTTTTTTGATTGGTTGAACCGACAAGAACAAAATAAAATAGGCTGCTGATTTTTTTTTTTTTTGTGCTGTGAAGGGAGGATACTGCCGTTAGTATAACAAACTGAATGAGGCTACATTTACATTGCTGAATTTTGGTGTAAAAATGAATATCTTTTGCTACGTTTACACCTTGCATTCACACTGCTCTGGCATTTCAGAGCCCCTAAACCGGAGACATTCTGAAAACTCTTCTGACCCCGTTTTGGTTTGGAATCTGCGGGGTTGTGTTGCAGTCTCAATAGCCGCAAACGGAGACCTTTGGCAACACCAACACTGACGCCAACGTTTCGCTGCCTGACTGGGTCATGACGTCTCATTCTCTGAGACTAAGCTACTAACGTTACCATGGCAACTACCAGCAACGGGCGCCGTATACCTGATGCCTACTGTTTACCCCGGCATGCGCATGCCCAGTATACGAGAATCGTCATGAGATATGCGGTTTGGGCGTCTTAGTTTAAACGCAGTCTGCTAAAAACTGGAGCTAAAACGCTTTTGTGCACGGAGATCGCTTTTGGCTCAAAACTCTGCTTAAAAACCAAAACGTAGTCATGTAAATGTAGCCTAAATGTTCATAGAAACATACTGTATGTAGCGGTTAAAATGTTTCAATATTATATATAATACTATAACACACACAATCACACTCAATATTATATATAACTTATAACACACAATTAAAAAAAACACTGAGTGTGCCTTTTTATTTCAAAACTAGGTTATATATGTTCTAATCTAAATTACAAAAACATGCCTCCCTTCTTCTCCCTTGTTGTGTCCTCATTTTCAACATCCATCACCCACCTCACCAACCCATGTAGATTATTAATGAACGTTACAAGGCATACTCCTGGCTGGCTGAGCTGATCCAGGTGTTTATAGCCATCAGCGTCACTGTGTCCTTTCTGGTAATGGGATCTGCCATGAAACACACCAGTAAGTTTACTCCTGCTTGAATGTGATTTAGTCATTTAGCATTAATGTACACTTGATGTTGCAACCACAGTAGTCTCGCATTGCCAGACCTTCCTCCGCCGCGGCGCTGTGGAGGAAGTCCACACAGCATTCTGGGATGGGAGAAAAACGTGCTCTGGTTTATTGGCATTTCTTTAAACCAATCACAATCGTCTTGGGCGGTGCTAAGCATTGGTAAAAGCAGTGGTACCTCTGCAAAATAGCCTCGGGAAGGAACTTGTTTTGGTGTACGTTCAAAAGTTGTTTTAGTAGCAACAGAAAACTCAGATTGGACAGATAGTCTAGCTAGCTGTCTGGATTTACCCTGCAGAGATCTGAATCTCATGAATTCAACAGAGTTTAAAAGGCCAACACAAAGGAAGCCCAAGGGGTTCCCAAACTGGGGGGCCCAGAGTTATAACAGGACGGGCGCAGCGATGCTAAATATAATATGATGCATGGTTCTGCTGCAGTTAGTTAAACGTATGTCCCGACCCAGAGCGTCAAAAAGTGACGCCAAGACTCCCGACCAAGCGCGTCTAAATATGACGTTAAAGGAGACTTTTTGCGTCAATAAACAACAAAAATTTGACACAATGGGAGTGATGGTGATTGCTACTGTAAGTGCCACGGCGCATCATGCCAACTGCTATAATTGTTATGAATCATATCATGTATATCTATATCAGTGTCTCTGTGTCCCAACCGGCAGTGGCAGATGGCCGCCCACCAAGAGCCTGGGTCTGTCCAAGGTTTCTGCCTAAAAGGAAGTTTTTACTCGCCACTGTCGCACCAAATGCTTGCTCGTGGGAAATTGTTGGGTCTTTGTAAATTATAGTGTGTGGTCTAGACCTACTCTACCTGTAAAGTGTCCTGAGATAACTCCTAGAGAGATTCCATTGAATTGAATGGTGTGCAAATGATGGTTATGCAAATAAGTAGCGGCCGAAAATCCTTTAAACTGACTGTTGTCGGTCTAAAATGAAGACAGATTCAGCAACTGCATAGCCTATTTCTTGCTTAAAATGTTTTCAGAAACACGTTTCAGTTAACTATTTTCATAAAATAAGAGATTGTATTCCGACGGAGCCGCCATTAAGGTCTGCTTTGAAATCCTGGAGCTAACAGCCACATGTAAGTTGTTCGTCCAATCAGCTGCAGCCATCGCTGTTGTAGGAGAGTGTAGACTGTTTTCTTTGTTTGTCAGTGGTCAGTGAAGAGAAACTGGTGGCAAGCCCACTAGCGTGCAATACTGGGAAGCGGGGCGATCCCATCCGTAAAAACAATGCGGACACCTTGAGAATGTGTTAATTGATTACATCTTCTAACATCAAACTCTAAGCAAGAATGTGTATTTACCAAAATGTTGAACTATTCCTATAAAGTGTTTTGTATTGACTGACTAGTTGTGCTTCTTTCAGTTGATGGTCTGGTGAGCTCAGTGTGGATCAGCAGACTGGAGTGGCTGTCTAAAGCCTGGGAGAGAAACCTGCCCAACAAAGAGCACATCTGTTCGGCAAGAGGGTGAGGAGTGAAACGGGTCAATGTTTGCGCTCACATGTCACAGCAGAGTGCTTTGCTAGTTTTAATTTAGTTTCAGTTTTTTGAAGAAAGGCTTAGTTTTTTTTTTTTTTTTTACAGTAGTTTTTGTTTTTGGTCAGTTATAATGTGTCAAAGTACTAGAGTTTAGATTCTCTGCCCGAGCCCGAGCCCAAACTTGACCAGACGCGACCTGCGGGGAAGGTTGGGCCGGGCCGGGCCCCTGATCAAGCATTTGTGTTTTTTGAATCATTACTTTATTAGCCTAATTGGGTGGGGAGAAAGCTATGCCTCTCCAGCTTTTCCCGTAGCACTGGGTATACACTCACCTAAAGGATTATTAGGAACACCATACTAATATCATGTTTGACCCCCTTTCGCCTTCAGAACTGCTTTAATTCTTCGTGGCATTGATTCAACAAGGTGCTGGAAGCATTCTCTAGAAATGTTGGCCCATATTGATAGGATAGCATCTTGCAGTTGATGGAGATTTGTGGGATGCACATGCAGGGCACGAAGCTCCCGTTCCACCACATCCCAAAGATGTTCTATTGGGTTGAGATCTGGTGACTGTGGGGGCCATTTTAGTACAGTGAACTCATTGTCATGTCCAAGAAACTAATTGGTGCGTTGGACATGGTGCATTATCCTGCTGGAAGTAGCCATCAGAGGATGGGTACATGGTGGTCATAAAGGGATGGACATGGTCAGAAACAATGCTCAGGTAGGCTGTGGCATTTAAACGATGCCCAATTGGTACTAAGGGGCCTAAAGTGTGCCAAGAAAACATCCCCCACACCATTACACCACCACCACCAGCCTGCCCAGTGGTAACAAGGCATGATGGAGTCATGTTCTCATTCTGTTTACGCCCAAGTCTGACTCTACCATCTGAATCTCTCAACAGAAATCGAGACTCATCAGACCAGGCAACATTTTTCCAGTCTTCAACTGTCTAATTATGGTGAGCTCGTGCAAATTGTAGCCTCATTTTCCTATTTTTTAGTGGAGATGAGTGGTACCCGGTGGGGTCTTCTGCTGGTGTAGCCCATCCGCCTCAAGGTTGTGCATGTTGTGGCTTCACAAATGCTTTGCTGCATACCTCGGTGGTAACGAGGGGTTATTTGAGTCAAAGTTGATCTTCTATCAGCTGGAATCAGTCGGCCCATTCTCCTCTGACCTCTAGCATCAACAAGGCATTTTCGCCCACAGGACTGCCGCATACTGGATGTTTTTCCTTTTTCAGACCATTCTTTGTAAACCCTAGAAATGGTTGTGCGTGAAAATCCCAGTAACTGAGCAGATTGTGAAATACTCAGACCAGCCCGTCAGGCACCAACAACCATGCCTTGCTCAAAGTTGCTTAGATCACCTTTCTTTCCCATTCTGACATTCAGTTTGGAGTTCAGGAGATTGTCTATACCTGGACCACATCCCTAAATGTATTGAAGCAGCTGCCATGTGATTTGTTGATTAGATAATTGCATTAAGGAGAAATTTAACAGGTGTTCCTAATAATCCTTTAGGTGAGTGTATGTCCTGCACTGACTTGAGTGTGAGGTAAACTGTGCTAAATCGTGTCTCTCACATCTGTAGCACTGTCTTCAATAATTGCGCAATCAGGCCAGATTGTTTCAGATATCTCATGAGTCCTTTAGCAGCAGTATTAATTAGGTGATCGAGACAAGAAAGTCTCCTATATGGTTCCAGGGCTTTGATTATGTTGCTGCCTTGATCTGTTACCCACACTATTCGGCTGAGGGAGCTAGGGTCGAGGTTTTTTTTAACGTTTCTTCATTCGGATCCATTTGCGATCCATTCCTTTCAAACAAACAATGCAGTTTACATGCTTCGTCTTTGTTGCATTATTCATTAAGATCATTCTAAACAGATTTCTGTAGTTCAAACAACTTTGAATTGTAGTTGAGAAGTCAGTTATAATGGCCCACATATAAAAAAAATTGTCGGGTTTAAATCAGGCTTGGGCTCATAATTATAGTTAATGTGTGGGGGCGGGCCGGGCTCGGACATAACGTGCACAGGCTCAGGTAGGGTTGGGCTTGATTTTTCGGGCCCGATCTAAGCTTTACAAAGTATGTAGCTACTAGTGCTGTCAGTTAAACACATTCTTAACGGCGTTAACGCAAACCCATTTTAACGGCGTCGATTTTTTTATCGCGAGATTAACGTTCTTTTTGGCCTAGCAAACTTTGTAGTTTTTTTCACATGCTGTTGCAACAACTAGTAATGTTAGAAAAACTACAACACCACACTGGATCTAGCTAGACCGGAAACAAAACAACAGGCACACATTTGTTTGGGCTTGCAAGCCGGCCAAAGAGTAGTAGGCTAACGTTACGTTTTGAGTGGACGCCGAAATGGATGCCAATAAGATTCTGAATGGAAAGTTTACTTTGAATGGCTTTCCATTGTTAATATGTACTTAAAAACAGTTCTGAAATGCAAAATAATAGAATTTTATTCATGTGATAAAATCGTGATTAAAAAAATAATCGTTTGACAGCCCTAGTAGCTACATATACATACAAAATACATTGTTGGAGTTTAGCCATGATGTTTAATCTTCGGTTTAAAGCTTT
The DNA here is from genome assembly GCF_031162955.1 of Sander vitreus. Classification (NCBI taxonomy): domain Eukaryota; kingdom Metazoa; phylum Chordata; class Actinopteri; order Perciformes; family Percidae; genus Sander; species Sander vitreus. The sequence goes on from NC_135863.1 coordinate 27,357,962, forward strand.
AGTGCATAATTTTTTGATAATAATGAATGTCCATTACATTCAAGCCATAGCCAAATGACTACCAAAAGACTATCAGCTCCACAAAACACTCTGTATTTCTCAGTATGGCTATGTTCAGAAGATTGTGTCGCCCGGCAACTTTCGCACGCAGAAACTCAAGTGAAGATAATTACCTCTTCTGAAGAGTCCATCATGTTTTTTTTACTAGCAACTTCATCGACATCATCAGTAAAAGCACAGGTTTGAGTAATAACATTGATGATGGCTGCGTTCAATTTAAGTGTACGATTAGTGAGTCATGTCAGAGAGCCAGCATTCACAAGAACAGGCCATTGGGAGTGACACATCCAAATGGAATACAGTACACAAAGCACTAGGGTTTCCTGCCATGTCATGTTAAAATGTCACCTCAGGAGGTGGTTTGAGAGTCTCAAACCACCTCCTGAGGTGACATTTAAGACACGTGTCTCCAAGATGCATATAATATGTTGGAAGTCTAATTACATCAGTAAGCGCTCTGTGGAAGTGGCCTCTGCAGGATCTGTCCCCTGTGAAAATGGCAGACCCTATTTTCCTATGTTTTTGTGTATAAGTGACTGATGGGAATCTTTGAAATTGGTCCAGTATTAAGGTAGAACGCTGTGACCCGGCAGCTGCAGACCGGGCTGCAATGTAACCCTATAGGGCAAATGTGCATCGTCAATTTGGAACACTAAAAGTTTTGTTTTTGCCACTGACATGCTCAGATTATTATTCTAAGTGTCTGACAACATTATAAAAAGGATCCCTACACAGATAGGCCTTTTTAAAACCCTCTTTAAGACATTTTAGTTTAACCAGAAACAGCTCTGAGATCGCTAGCGCTAAACCCACCAGACTCCATTTAAAAAAGCAATATTTTTAGTGTGTATAGAGCAAACATATTTTTACATGTAAATTGGTAAAATTTGTTTTTATTTTAACCAAACCTAGAGTTGTGATTGGAAAGACGACCTAAACGGCTTTTCATACTTTTATTTTGTTTCTGTCAACTTTGAATGAAGTGTATTTTATGATGATGGATTTAGCGAAAGCAATTTTGCAGATGTTTTTATGTTTAGAAAAGGATGTTACTCTTAAACAGAGAGGTCACCCAAATAAGAAATCCTTTCTGTAAGGTAATAATCTGAGTTTGTCAGTGGCAAAACAAGCATTTTTGTGAACGTAAATATAAGGTGCACAATTGCCTTATTAACTTACATTGCAGCTTGTTTCGTTGTTGCCGTTATCCTTTTAAACAAAACTTGAAATTAGCCATTGGTCTTCCTGTCTCATTATTACTATGATAGTACTAAAATAACAATAATAATAATAATAATAATAATTCCACCTTCACATAATTGAAGATGAAGAGGCTTGTTTTGTGATGTATGATTTATCTGAAACTCTTTGACTAATTAAGTTGAATCCATGCTTCTTCTTCTCTTGTCTTTCTTCCAGCGTGGCTAAAGGATTCATGTCACTGCTTGCATTCCTTGTCATCTTTATCGTGTCAGTGTGTGATCCCAGGGTAAATGACAAAACACACACACACACACACACACTAATAGTGATGGTTAAAGAAGATAAGAGATTGATGATGAAGGAGTACTCGCCTGGGATTCTGCCAGTCACCTGTGTTTTTCCTTCTCTCTCTTAGGGTTTTATTGTCATGTTGGACAAAGTTGTTTCGTTCTCTCTCAACACTGAAGTGGGACTGTTTGTCTTCATCATGCTGAGAGAGTCCAGAGAAGATAGATTCCAGTGAGTCCCTCTGTTTTTACAATGTCAGGGTTTTTTCCTGCATAGAGGAATTTTTGGCACCCCCCAAAGAGGTTTTACCCATCCCCAAAGGAAAATCACCAGCACCAAAATGATGATTTCAATTCATTTTTATTTATAGTATCAAATCATAACAAGAGTTATCTCAAGTCACTTTACAGATAGAGTAGGTCTAGACCACACTCTATAATTTACAAATACCCAACAATTCCAGTAATTCCCCCAAGAGCAAGCATTTAGTGAGGAAAAACTCCCTTTTAGGGAGAAATCTCGGGTGGTGAGGAAAACTTCCTTTTAGGGAGAAACCTCGGACAGAACCAGGCTCTTGGTAGGCGGTGTCTGACGGTGCCGGTTGGGGGTGTGATGAACAGTGGCAATAATAGTCACAAGCATAAGGACTCCGGGGAATAAGCTCTCCAGAGCTAAATTAGTAACAAGCATTTCTGGGACATGGATGCACACAGATGGAAAGAAAGAGGAGAGAAGAGCTCAGTGTGTCAAAGGAAGTCCCCTGGCAGTCTAAAACTATAACAGCATAATTAAGAGCTGGTGCAAGGCAAACCTGAGCCAGGGTTGGTAGATAAATCTGACGACTATGAAGAGAAGCAGAGAAGAGAAGGGGTGCCATGTTTGTAGCTATACACCCTCCCCCGCTGGTCTAGGCGAACACTGCAACTCCTCTCTCCCTAACTATAAGCTTTATCAAAGAGGAGAGTTTTAAGTTTACTCTTAAATGTGGTGACAGTGTCTGCCTCCCGAACCCAAACAGGGAGCTGGTTCCACAGGAGAGGAGCCTGATAGCTGAAGGCTCTGGCTCCCATTCTACTTTTAGAGACTCTAGAAACCACAAGTAACTCTGCATTCTAGGAGTGCAGTGCTCTAATGGGACAATAAGGTACTATGAGCTCTTCAACATATGATGGTGCTTGACCATTTAGATCTTTGTAGGTCAGAAGAAGTATTTTAAATTCAATCCTGGATTTTACAGGAAGCCAATGCAGAGAAGCTAATACAGGAGAAATATGATCTATTTTCTTAGTTCTTGTCAGAACATGCGCTGCAGCATTCTGGATCAGCTGGAGAGTCTTAAGGGACTTATTTGAGCAACCTGCTAGTAAGGAATTACAATAGTCCAGCCTGGAAGTAGCAAATGCATGGACTAGTTTTTTAGCGTCGTTTTGAGACAGGATGTGCCTAATTTTAAGTTACGAAGTTGAAAAAAGGCTGTTCTTGAGGTTTGTTTTGGCCGTTAAAGGTAGATCCTGATCAAAAATAACTCATATTGGTTGTCATCTGCATAACGGTGAAAGTTAATTGAGTGTTTCCTAATAATATTGCATAGAGGAAGCATATACAGTATAAGGTGAAATTGGTCCAAGCACTAAGCCTTGTGGAACACCATGGCTAACTTTAGCGTGCCTGGAGGATTCATCGTTAACAGCAACAATTTGAGATCGATCAGATAAATAAGACTTAAACCAGCTTAGTGCAATTCCTTTAATGCCAACTAAATGTTCCAGTCTCTGTAACAGGATGGTATGGTCAATAGTGTTGAATGTAGCACTAAGATCTAGTAAGACAAGTATGGAGACAATTCCTTTGTCTGAAGCAGTTAGAAGGGCGTTAGTAATTTTCACCAGTGCCGTCTTTGTACTCCTGCTATTATTTTTTTAACCAGTTTTAACACAGGGTCTTTCCTTTTACTGTATGCAGACCGATCATGCTTACTGTCGTGTGTAGTCACCCGAAGAAGTGCTAATAAACAGTATGTTACTACAGCTTTCACTACTGTTGATGCACGGCGCAGCCATGTTGGAGTTTGAACTCGGTGAATCCGAGGTCAGGCGGGCGTTTTTCCGACTTTGACCTTGGAAAATCCGACTTCCACGTACAAATGGAACGCACTATAAGATCCAATGAGATCAGAGCGTTCAGCGCTAGGCAGAGCTAACCCGAGCTGCCTGCAGGGCTCACGTCTAAATACATTAACCTCATTATTTGACACTTTGGTATCGTTTAACATGACAATACAACATTACATCAACATGTATAGGTCAGAAAAGACGAAAAAGCATAATATGTGCTATTTAAATGTAAACACATATCTGTATTTATAATGTCTATTACTGTGATTAGTACTAAATGTGGTACTGTTACTCCTGTGACTACTGCTGCTGTTTTCACCTCCTTAAATAACAGCTGCCAGAGTGCAGGTGCAGATGTAAGACAGAGCTCACTTTGACCAACAATGCATACAGCTTTAAATTTTCGTGTTTTTTATGTTCCTTTTAGGGCTGCACAATAAATCGGAATGTTATCAAAAATCGCAATATGGACTAGTGCAATAACCAAATCGCAGCGGGGGCGCAATATTTGTCAAAAGCAAAATATGTGTCAAACCATTTTGAATGAAGTATTGTGATCCCCCCAGAGGCGTCCCAGCCTACAAATCCTATCCTACAGACTAAAGAGAATATCTTTGTTTGGGATAGATCTCGCAAAAAATCACACTATAATCATTTTTTATATATATATATTTCAATGACAATGAGTATGATTTGCATTTGAAGCAACCTTTCTGCATATTAGGAGTCCTTTTTTTATTTGTTTGAGTCTTAGCTTAACTTGGATTTTAGGAATATAGAATTATTTGTGATTCCAAAAAATGTGATGTTATTCAAGAAAAATAATAATTTTTCACTATTTTCTAATTTCACTATTGGCTAAAGCCCATAGGCAATGGCACTTTGTTTCTGGTGCTGTTGGACAAAAATTCCATAATTATCTTTCAGCATGTTGTAATTCAAGTTGTCTGAGAGAAAACTAGACTCCTGCAAATCCTCTTGGCTCGGTTTTTAGGCATAAGAGAATCTAGCCTGTGACTGGAGACTTTGGCCAATCACAGGTCATTTCAAAGAGAGAGAGCGTTCCTATAGGCTGTCCTGCGAATCTACTGTATATGCCCATGCGACAAAAAGGGAAGAGGGAGAACCGCAGGAAAAGGTCTCACTCTACTTCATATCCTGCCGTTTTCTTGCTTTCTACCCACTGCAGCTTTAAGTATCAAAAAGTTGGTTGTCTACCATGCCGGTTGGGGGTACGATGAACAGTGGCAATTATAGTCACAATAAAAGTAATGGAACTATGACTAGAAATAGTAGTTCCATCGAATGGAAATATTCTAGATGTCTTGTGGATCATTTTATACAAAATGTCATTTTATGAAAGTCAGCTTTAGGTATTTGGTAGGTCACTAGATTGTCACTAGAATTGAAAATAACATTCTGTGAGTTTTCCTTTTTTTTTCTTTTCTTTTTTTACTTTCTTAAAAAGTATCGGTTCAGGCACCGTTAATTATGATTAATTTTGATTAATTAATCACAGAGTATGTAATTAATTAGATTACATTTTTTAATCGATTGACAGCCCTATATATATATATATATATATATATATATATATTATAATAATAATAATAATTCATTGAGTAAAGTAAAATATTGTGTCAAATGTAAGAAAGAAAACAAAGACAAAAGCAAACAAACATGAAGTAGAGGACTAAATGAGAAGGCAGAGTAAACTGTGGGGAGATGAACTACAGATGTTAGGTGTTGTGCTGGTTGTCTCTCAGGCTGTGACATGCACTCACATATCTCGCTGCTTCTACAGCACTCACACTATTTTCTCCATGTAGATAGTTGCATTTTTGTCTGGTCAGAGAGTGTATCAAAATCTGTGAGTTTACATTTAATTTTCGTAAATAACTGAGTTCTGATGTCAGAATATGTGCTACATTGAAGCAGGAAGTGTTGCTCTGTCTCCACCTGTCTCTGTGGACAGAGCTGACACAGCCTGTCCTCTCGAGGCAGCCAGGTCTTGTCTGTGGCGCCCGGTTTCCACACCCAGACTGTGTCCACTCAGCCTGTACCTGCTCAGAGTCTTTCTGAGTCTGTGGTCTCAGTTCAATTCAAGGGGCTTTATTGGCATGAACATTTCAATAACAATGTTGTCAAAGCATCAGACAAAACACAATAAACAGTTATATGTGCATTAACACAATATTAGGATGGGTTTATATCATTGTGTAAATCCATTTGTATGGCAAATATTTAAAAAAAAGTTAAAAAGCAATAATATCAAAAGTAAAGACATTAGACAATAAATGTGTGTGTGTGTGTGTGTGTGTGTGTGTGTGTGTGTGTGTGTGTGTGTGTGTGTGTGTGTGTGTGTGTGTGTGTGTGTGTGTGTGTGTCATTCACTGTCCCTCAGGTTAGGGTATGTTTGAATATATTGGGTGCCAAGAAAAGCCCTGTCTCCTTCTCCCAGGAGAATGTTTAATTTTGAATTGACATTCAGCTCTTTGAAATCTGGCATTGTTAAAATCTCTTTCTCTCTCTCTTTCTCTTGTCCTTTCAGACACCTTGCAGTCCCTCTGCCAGTAGGTGACTGTGTCTTCAGCCTCAGTTGGCTGCTTCCCACCTACTTCCTGTTTGCAGTAACCTACGACGTCCTTCAGACCCTGGCAGAAGTGGCTCATTTCCTGCCTTTCTACAGCCACAGTCAGGAGCCACACAACCACACTGGGACTGAGAGTGTAACAGCAGCCAACGTCTCCGTCCTGCTCTGATCCTCAAGCAGACACATCAGAGACGGGCCATGAGGAGTTGAAAATTGCCCAAAAAAAAATCAGAAGCTTCGCAAGTGCTTTTATATTGTATTGTCTTCTTTCAATCTTTCAATCATTTTGAAAAATAAGTTTTATTTGTCTTTTTACAGAGGAGGATTAGGATTAGGGCCACATGTGAAAAAATTTGAGTTCTGACTTTATTCTCAGAATTTTGAGATTAAACTCAGAACTCGATGGCCCTAATCCTCTTCTGTAGTTTTTGATGGTGTCTTTGGTGGCCATTTTTGCACTCCGCTTTCCCATGGCAACATATCAAACAGGGCGCCCTCTTTTATTTGTCTCTGCAACTGTGGTTGCTTCCTGCTGTATAAATCTGAGGAAATGCAAAGTTTTAGTCCTGAATTTACACATAGTGTAATGCATCTGGTCCCTGGTTTTAACATACAAGTTTTAATGAAATACTATATAATAATTTATAGTTTAAGGAGGCCCTATTATACTCCTTTTCAGTGTCATATGTGTACTCTTGGGGTCTCCTCGAATAGGTTTACATGCTTTGATGTTTAAAAAAACATATTATGTTTCTATATACTGACCATTGCTGCATTGCCTCCCTCTGAAACACTCTGTCTGAGCTCTTGGCCCGCCTTCCTGAAAAGCCCAGTCTGCTCTGATTGGTCAGCTGGCCCACTCTGTTGTGATTGGTCAACCAAATTCCAACAAGCCACTGGACGGGCTGTGCTTGCTCAGGCAGCAGCAATGGGCAGCACATATGAAAAACTGGGCTTGCTTTCTCAATCAGTGACATCACTGATTGAGGAACGTCAAACAGGAGTGTGGGCCAGCCATTTTCAGGCAGTTGAGAAAAAGTGGGATGGCTGTGGGAGATAAAGCTCCATTTGGAGTGAAATGTGTTTTTATGTACTTTGTACATTTATTACATACACAAAAGCTATATAACACACTAAATCGGGGGAAAATAATAGGGGCTATTTAAATCCCTATCAATGCACTATGCATAGAACAAAAATGGCATTTATTTAAATGAAAATGTATATTATATTATGCTCTATTATCGTGAAATTTGTCAACTTTACAACTAAAAATCTACACACCTTCATATTCTTTCATGCTAAAGCATAAGTACTGCAGATTAGCCACCAGGGGGAGCTGCTTGCTCTCCACTCCGCATCAGTACCCTGAAACATAAAGTTAGACTGAGAGGGTTCCCATAGGTCTGTTCACATGCATGTTCACACATCAGGCATGTCTCTCTATGTATCCTCCCCACACACAAACAAGCCTTGATATCAAGTTAGTAATGCTATAGCCTCTAAAGTTACATACTTCGTTTGTTATTTATTGCAAATTGATATTGTTTCATCATGGGCCCATTAGTAAATATTCCGAGGCCCAGTATGTTGGGAACCTCTGCTCTGGTGAACTACAGTGTATTTTGTTCAATGATATTCCACCAACATTTAGTCCAGTCTCATGTTTTTTTTTTATCTACAGTAGGATCATACATAAAGGGACATGGGGATTTTTTTTTTCTTTGGTGCACACAAGAAACCAATCTGAGTCGCTCAGAATACAGAATGGCTGCAGAGGAGGTATTCATCTTCCTGAAAACACAAGAAAATGTACTTGAGTGTCATTAACAAACTTAAAGATGATAAGGCAACTGTTCACTGATTTCATGCAGTGAATGTAAAATATTAACTTTAGCCACATAACGTTAGCAGTATTTTGTTAGCATCACTTTGCTAGGCTTAGATTGGTTTCTTGTGAGCACAAGATACTTTTGTGTGCACACCAGAGAGTGTCATGTAATGTCCCCTTAAGGGCTCTGTAGAATCAACTCCTGTACATAAAAAGAAATAATTGAGCTGTGGATTCCAATGTTTGCAAGTCACTAACTCAATAGTTGCCTGAGTGGAGCCAGTGGGAAGCTACTGTAAGGTTTCCTTTAGGAGAAACAAAAATCTAAATAACCCTAGGCTTTATGTGACAATGTGAAGTACAAACAATATCTCTTTTCTACAATTCTACAATTTCTATACACTGACAATGAAGCATGCCTCTTTAGTTTTTTCATGCCTGCTGTGTACCACAGAAAGCACCAGCATGAGGACAGGAACATGAGGGAGGTTCAAGCTCTTTGAAATCAATGCTTTATTGGTTTATTAAAGGGTAACTACCGTTTTTCTCAACCTGGACCCTATTTTCCTACGATTTTGTGTCTTAGTTACTGATGGGCACAACAATCTTTGTACCTGTTCCAGTATTAAGCGAGATTGCTGCAGTCGGCAGCAGCAGAATAGGGCTATTGTCCAGCTTGTATTTACCTTCACAAAAGTGCTTGTTTTGCCGCTGACAGGCTCAGATTAATATTCTAAGTATCTGACAACATTATGGAAAGGATTTCTAAGGAGGTCGACCTTTCTGTTAAAGAGTAAGAGCCTTAAAAACATCCGCGAAATTCCGGTCGCTAAACCCACCAGACTCCATGTAAATAAACAGTGATTTTAGCATTGTAAAATACACTTCATTCAAAGTCGACAGAAACAAAATAAAACTTTTTTTTTTTTGGGGTCATCTTTCCACTTTTTCAACCATCACAACTCTAGTTTTGGTTGAAATAAACACATAGTTTACTGTGTATGTTGGCTCTATACACGCTAAAAATATTGCTTTTTTTAAATGGAGTTTGGTGGGTTTAGCGCTAGCGATTTCAGAGCTGTTTCTGGTTAAACAGAAAGGTTTCAAAGAGGTTTTAAAGGTCTATCTCTGAAGGCATCCTTTCCATATTATATATGTTGTCAGACACTTAGAATATTAATCTGAGCCTGTCAGTGGCAAAACAAGCACTTTTGTGAAGGTAAATACTACAAGCTGGACAATCGCCCTATTAACTTACAGTGTAGCTTGTCTTGCTTAATACTGGACCAATGTCAAAGATTGTTGTTCCCATCAGTCACTTAGACACAAAAGCAAAGGAAAATAGGGTCCAGGTTGAAAAAAACAGTAGTTACCCTTTAAAGCCATTCTTTTTTGTGTTTTGACATGAATAAAACATGGGTTCATGATTGTCACTGACACGAGTACTTTGTTACACACACAAATAAAAACGCAAAACTCTTATCAAAATATATTTTATTCTGGACTTTTGTTTCACTGATCAGGACTTAAATGATAACAGATCGATGTGATGCGAGTTGCAGAAAGAAAAAAACTGACAAATGCTTTGAGAGCCCCATTGGAGAGATGCTGCTGGGCTGACATGATGCTCTGTTGTGGCGGCACAGATGAAGGCTGACTCAGCGACTTTGGCCATGTTTACTCAACTGTTGGCTCAAGTGCTTTAAATACAGGGGTGAAAGAAAAACAATTCAATATTACACAGGACTCTGAATAGGAACAGATGAAATAAGTCCATTAGTAGAAATTTCCAATTTATTACAAGGGAATACAGAAGAAAATAAAGTTGATTTGTAGTTGGACAAAGCTCTGGAGGCAGATGTAATGTTTTTAGTTTAATTACACCTCGAAGGCAAGCCAAACTAAAGCTTTCACAAACCTGAATCGCCAATTAAAATATTATGAAAAAGCTTCAACAATTCATGATTCTAGAGGATTTGACTGGCCTTTTCACTGTTTCTGTCTAATATTCCCAGATTTAAAAAAAAAATAGTTATCTGGCTCCGGTCACTGAGGTCTAGGACATTTTTAGCACAGATGAAGATATTTTGCTCAATTATATTTTAATAGAGTGCTTCCTTACCTACTTAGTGACCAGTGATCCTACTAAGACACGGGGAGCAAGTGCTCAAGGGTTTGAGAGTGCAGAGCAGGGAATTTGAATTATGTGGATCAACCACAAACACATTTACAGAGCAACGATACATTTTTGTGTTTTTAAATGAAATGATTTTTTTTTTTTTTTTTTTTTTTTTGGGGGGGGAGGGGGGGGATTACTAGAATGTGAAAAACAATCTTTTTCTGTGCTCAAAATGTCCCTTAGTGCACTGACAATTTAGACACAAATATAACTCCATATTCAACCAATGAGATTGTATCTGCTTCCAGAGCAACTTTCTCCATGACTCCAAAATATAGCAATGAAAACAGGGGGAACAAGAAGAATTCCCTTGAGTCTTGGCTTGATTGAAAAATTACATTTTTATTCAATTTAAAGAATAATTTTTTAATTGTCTTCTGTGTAAGCCAAGGAGGAAGTCATTTTCTGGGACAACGCTTCCCAAAAAGATTCAAGCAGAAAGAAAAACTAAAACTTTTCTTTATTAAAACAGACAAATTTAGTGGTAATTTTCTCCTGGGACAACTCTTCCCCAAGCAAGGTGCCTTTAGAATGACAGCTCAGCTCAGTAAGCCTCACATTACACGGTGAACCTTTTCTATTTGCAATAGCATCAAAGTAACAAAAACCGAAATCTTTTCAAATTCATAGAACATGTAAATTAACACTGCCAATAAATCATCAATTCACATTTCTTTTTCAAATCTACAAAGAAATTACAAAAATGTAACTTTAAATTTGTCTTCAAAAAAGTATAAAATGTCTTGTCAGTAAGGAACCTCGGAGTCAAATGGGAGCAGACATTTGGTGGTGAGAGAACATATTCATTAAAATTCCATTGAATGTACAGCTTGACATTTTTTTATTCACCAAGACTGTCGTGTTGTAGATGAAAAGACTTTACATTGACCTTTAGATCTCATCTGTTCATGTCCTCTAAATGCAGTGTAGTTATTGCGCCACAATACGACAAGTAGCTGGTAATAAAAACAGACAAAAAAAATTTAAAAAAAAGTCCAGATATTGCTTTGATGTTGGATCTGCTTTTGAGCTTGAGTGGGAATAGCAACCATGTGCCAGGGATCAGCCAGTAAGATTCAACAAGAGAAAAAAAAAAATATGATAGATTGCATTATCCCAGGCATGAGACTGTAGTTTGTGATGTATGTCTGTAGGTCACACTGGAGCCCTCCCTATGTCAGGGATCAGTGGCTGGTTATGCTATTAAAACGGTGAAAAACAAATATGAGCAGATTCAAATTTCACAAGTCTTGGAGGCAGAGCTCGTCTGGAATAATGAAGTTTTAGTTTGACCCAAACTAACAGGGCAGAGCCAAGGAACACAAAGCCATTGCGCCTGTGGAAAAGTTTGCAAACTGGCAAATCTGAATGGTAGCGACAACAATTTTGGTCAAAATACAAAATTAAAAGATAGACATTTTTCCCCCCATTCATTCGGGATATCGTGATTATTTGGCAACGGTTTTTAAAATCAATTCTTTTCCCAGAATTTATTTATTTATTTACCAATGATTCGCCTACATCTTTTCTGTTAATATGGTACCGGCGACATCTTATCGGTTTCCAGCAAAACAGGCCGAAAGCAGAACATTCTGAAAATCCATGTGATGTTCTTCTTTACTAAATGTCAGACTGACTGACAGTGATGTCCATTCTATTTGGAAAACAATGTTTTTTTGTTGTTGTTTTTTTAGAAATGTCTAATGATATATTGTCTCTAACAGTGTATTATTCAACTTTTGTTTGTGTTGAAGGTCCCATGACATGGTGCTCTTTGGATGTTTAGAGCGAATACTAATACTGTAGCTGAAGTCTCTTTCCTGAAATGCAGCCTTGGTGCAGAGTTACAGCCACTAGAGCCAGTCCCACAATGAGCTTTCCTTAGTATGTGCCATTTCTGTGTCTGTAACTATTGAGGAAGAAGGAGGGGGGGGGGGGGGGGGGGGGCAAGGTAGAGAGTGGGGGTGTGGCCTTGACCAACTGCCACTTTGCTCATTTGAAAGCCATGATGCCTCTCTCTCATAGGTGGGCCAAATTCTCTGGGCGGGCAAAGCAGAGAAAGGGGAGGTAACCTTTCCCCTTATGACGTCATAAGGAGAAGATTCCAGATCGGCCCATCTGAGCTTTCATTTTCTCAAAAGCAGAGCAGGATACCCAGGGCTCGGTTTACACCTATCACCATTTCTAGCCACTGGGGGACCATAGGCAGGCTGGGGGAACTCATATTAATGTTAAAAAACCTCAAAGTGAAATTTTCATGCCATGGGACCTTTAAAGAAGGAAACGAAAATCGCAATACTATCGAGTCACAATACTAGAATCGCAATAAATAAATAAAAAATCGCAATACAAATCAAATCGGCACGCACGTATCGTGAAAGAATCCGGACAAAAGCATGTCGTCTTAGCCATAGAACTCACCAACACGTTATCAGAGTATCAGAATTCTCTATATAAAAAAGTTTTAATCCCACAATAAGTCGTATTATATACGTATACATTACAGTCGTGGGACACTACAACTGTTGCTGATGATGCAACATTAGAGCATTGAAAAATCCTAATTAAATGTTACTACAGAGTGATCCATTTGTTATATAGTACAGGGAATGAGGAAGTGATTACAGACATTGCTCGTCTGTCCTTTTATTGCTGCGTTCACGTCGATATGTTCAGACTATTACATCATTGTGATCAACCATATGAGCAAAACCGTTAATGTCAGCTGTGATTCAGAGTCGGAAAAGAAAATCAAAAGAAAGTGTCAAGCTCATTGCAAAATGACCCCAAAGCTGCCGTTATGTAAATATTGCAATTTTAATTCTAATTGTAACTAATTAAAAGGGTACTACAAACTGTTTGGTATTTACCCGACATCTACAAATACACAACACAAAATAAAAAATAAAAAAAAGAGCTTTAGGCTACTAGAATAACGTGGGAATGCTCGGAAATGCTTACAGAATAATGTCTTCCCGTCCTTGTGCAAATGCAGCAACAGAGCTGAGCTCTAGAGTCCGGGAAAACTGTCAGCCTCTATAACTCAATGGATTTTCCTTTGGCTCTAACCCTCTGTGTTTTTAGTCGCTGAGCTTATTTCTGCCTCCAGAGCATCTAACTCTGAGAATCCACAAAAGCTAAAAAGTGGAACAACTCTTTCACTTTTTTCACCACCACACTTCAGGGCATCATGTGTTTGGTGATCGGAGACCTTTGAGGGTGAATCACGATTAGAAATGTTTGAAGTCTTGCAGATGCTGAGTGAATGCCGTTTGGTAAAGGGTTAGCAAAAAAAAAGAACAGCTGGAATCCTACTGGCTGAGGACAGAATGTAATGTGAGCTGGGACCTGACTTAACTGTTGCATTACTGAAACTCTCAACAGCCTTAAACATTCAGACAAGTAGAGGTCAGCTTCTTGTCAATAGAAGCTTTTGATTTATTTATATTTTTTTTTCATCACACAGGTAACTGCTATGGCCGAAGGGTCCAGAGAGGAGAATTGTGGGTAAAACCATCTAGATCAAATAGTGCACAGAGGACCTGTTTTTAAAGCCATATAGATGGACATCATCTGTGTCGCGTCCCAGTGGATGTACAGGGGGGGAATCCAGAGTTTGTCCTCTGGAGAAAAGACAACACATGAGCTACTGCATTTTGAGGTTAACCGTGTGACTGCAAGAACCACTACTGAACCATTAGGAGAAGCCTTTCGATTTGCCACATTGGTTTGCAATCCTGACGAGGTCACCGTTTTCCAGAACTGTTTTGGGTGTGGATGTCTCAGTGTGTTTGTCTGCATGTACTTCTCCAAATATTAAAACTCTTGACCTGACCAGCCCGTCCCCTCTCCCAAAGATAAAAAATATAAAAACACTAGAGATCCGAAATTAAAAAAACAAAACAAAAAAAAAACTAAGTGCCATCCTATTTTATGGTGGAGAAGTTGATATGTCTGCACAATGAGATCCAACTAGTAACAAAGATCAACACTTTTTTCATTGTTTTTCATTTTGATGACAATGAGCATGGTTTAAAGATCAAAAAAAGCAAAATAGCTTCCAAATTTTGGTACATATACGGATCTGTAACTCTTGTCTATCAGTTTTTACTTTTTTTCCACTGCGTCCCTTCTGCATCTCTGTAAGAGTCTGTACAGATAGAGAGGGGCGCTTCCATCCGCCCGTTGATCCATCCGTCTGTCTGTCTGTCCATCTGTTCATCCCTGTGTCTGGACCTGCTGTGTCGGGTGGGTGCGTGCTTGCTTGCTTCCTGTTCCTGTTTCCTGCTTCCTGTCTGTCGGTCGGCGGGGCCAATAGTCGTAAGCGCGAGCAGTACGCAGGGCAGGCTGGGACAGTCATTTGGCTATGTACACATTCATGGTCGGTCCATGGCTTCCAACAAACAGCAGCACTATTTCCGAAGGTCTAGTACACACACCTGGGACAGAAGAGGACAGAGATCAATCTGTAGGACTGAAAAACTGTCCCAAAAAAAGAAGAAGCTAGAAACGCCCATCCAAACAGTACAATTTCAATTCAATTTCCATTTTATTTATGGTGTCAAATCACAACAATAGTTATCTCAGGACACTTTACAGATAGAGTAGGTCTAGACCACACTCTATAATTTACAAAGATGCAACAATTCCAGCAATTCCCCCAAGAGCAAGCATTTGGTGTGACAGTGGCGAAGAAAACCTTCCTTCAAACGTACAGAAACCTCCGACAGACCCTTGACTCTTGGTGGGCGGCCATCTGCCACAATAAAGACAATAGAAGTCAGTCCGGTGTATACTTACAGATCCGTCTGATGCGCTGGCTCCCACTTTGTCCCCTGCTGCATTCCAGCAAACCTCAAAGATTCCCCCCGTCCCTCTGTAACTGTGGACTAAAGCGCCCGTCTGCAGCATGAGAGACAGAAGAGCAGATTGAAGGGACAGAAAATAGGTAGGCTTTAGGCTGTTTTTACAGAAACAAATGGAAATTCCTTTTGAATCCCTTTATGCTGTATTATGACCAATAACTCAACCCAATGGTGTGCATAAAATAATAATTTTAGTCGTGCAACAGAAAACTCAGATTGGACAGATAGTCTAGCTAGCTGTCTGGATTTACCCTGCAGAGATCTGAGGAGCAGTTAACCATAGTCCTCAGAAATCCACCGGAGTTTAAACTTCCAATGCAAAGAAAGCGGAAGGTCATGGACGTCCGGTCGAAATGAGGGACAACCCGGCAGAATATCCGGCGACACCGGAACAATCCCAGGAAATTTAACGTCGTGGATATAGACTAGCTGCCGACTGACCAAAAAGATTTCCATCTCCATGGCAATTAAAGGGAACTGACACTGTTTTTAAGCTGCACACGTCACAAACACACAGTCCCTCCCATTCTCTTCCTACCTGTGTATTCCAGATGTGCACGCATTTGTCAAAGGAGCCACTGGCCAGATGTCGCCCGTCGGGGCTAAAGGCCACGCTGTAGACTGGCTCCTGGTGTTTAGTCAGCGTATGGATACAGATGCCTCTCTCCACGTCCCAAAGGCGAACTGTGGAGTCAAACGATGCACTGTGGGAGGGCGAGACGCGGACAAACGGGGTTAGAGAGCTTCATTGTTGTGTGTACAGCAAGCTAAAAGGGCCGGAGGGTACTTCTTTCTTTCTCGGCTAACTAACTAGCAAACTGTTGCTGTGTTGTTTGTAACCCACACAGACACTCACCTGGCTAGCATGAGGTTAGCGCTGGGGTTGTTGGTTCCAGGGCCGGTGGGACTCCATTTGATGGTGTAGATTTCTTTACTGTGGGCCTGCAGGTCATGGACACACAAGTCCTGCTTCATACTCCAGATCTGAACAAAACACAAAAGCACAGATCAACAACTTTATGAAATCACAGGTGTGTCGAAATGCAGTCCACAGCTAGGCCTGTATCAATTTTTACATAAATGTCTAATTGTCAATTTGTTTTAAATCATCGCAGTTTCTTTGTTTAACCGCAATTAATTGCTAACATTAGCTTTCCTTTATTGTGTTATATATCTTTTTTGTGCATGTTATAGGTTTACAAAGTGAAAAAGCCCAAAGTCCACCCCAAAGGGAATTACCATCGCCAACAGAAAACACTGCTCCAAACAGCTCTATTGTAGTCCAGCCTTTACTTCTCTGACAAACGTGCGTCACTTTGTAACACACGTTAAAATACTCGCCTAGCTGCTGGCGTGGCACGCCCTCATATTCTGCCTCTGACTGGCTAGTAGACCTTACCTAGGTAGTGCGCATGTACGACTCCCAACAAAGATGGTACAGAAGTGAGATGTCTCACTCTGTAGCTAAAACAGAGAGCTCAACACACAGGGGGAAAGAGGAGCTGCAGCAATGTGCAGTACAACAAAAATATTGTGAATTAAACCACATAAACGTATTCTGGTACAACCTCTAAATACAATTATTAACCTTAAAATAAGCATAATACGAGCACTTTAAGGCATATTTTGTTTACATATGCCAAATGTAAGTGATTAATGGTCGGACTATATATTTTTTATTATTGTTTCAATTGTTAGTTGTTGGCACTTGACCCTATTTACGTTCACTGCAACAAAAATGACAAGGGGGGGGGGGGATATAGTTAGAAAAAATGTTTTATGATAATAAATAGGCGTTGTTTACGCCATAGGCTGTGTATTTGCGTTATTGCATTATTATTATGGGTCACATGACAAAGATATAACCAAAAGATGTATCCTGGAATTCATAGACATTAATAAATCTTTTTAAGTTAAAGACTGTTTACTATACTGTTAATCGCAATTATTTCTGAGACAATCAATTGTACAGCAACATTTTGGAACTGTTGCAGTTTATCTTCAGCACACACAGCAAATACCAGGGAAACTTGATAATGGAAATGTCCTGCCTCCTACCTAAGACGATTCAAGCAACACAGAAGGCTGCCCAAAAGAAAAATGCTTGGCTTCTTAAAAGAGCAGCACACATCTTAGGATAGCATCTTTCGTTAAAGCACACGAAGAGCAGGGGAAACAAATAAGGTAAACATTTATTGTAACATGAACACATCATTCCTTTCTTCATGGCTCACAGGTAGCAGTGATAGTTACGTTAATAAGACAAGATGTCCACTACCACCAGGTTTAGCGCTCACCTTCAGCGTCATGTCGTCTGAGCAGGAGGCTAGCAGGTTCCCTGTGGGATCCCACTTGATTGCATTTACTTCATTCTGGGAGGGAGAGAAGAGATCGTGTTTGTGATGTATACACAGCATGTCGTGTGTGTCGATGTGGCGGACGATATTACTTGCAATAAACAAGCAGGTATTTCAATGTACTCCGTTCTGTGCTCAACAAATTGCTTGTTGAATTTAAAACAAATAAAAGGAAATCATTGATAATATTTGTATTGAAGACATTAAACTGAATATGAAAGGAACCACTAAAAAAAGAATGACAGTTACGTTTTAAAGGGCAGTTTCTACCGATGTTTTCTTTCAACTAACAAAGAAATCTCGGAGTGTCTGTCGCGATATGTTGCAGCCTTTCGCGCTATGTATATTGCGGCAGTTGATATTGCAATGACAATAAAATAAAAAAACGACATATTGTGCAGCCCTGTTGTCCAGCCATTCTCCAATGATACCATTTGAAAGGAAGGCGTTGCTAAATGCAAAGAAAGGGGATTATGTCAATCCTAGGTCTAATTGAATGCTAACAAATACCATCATCCAAACCAGTTACGACCAAATATTCACATAAACAGTGACAGCAACACTTTTTTAATCTCCTTTGGGTGCTCCGAACACAGTAGAAGGCACACATCAGTATTACTGACACAGATGTGTAACTAACAAACAAAAACCACTTACTGTGTAGCCTAGAAATCTAGACGCACCCTGGCGGCAGCAAATGTAATTTGCAGCCAGGGGGTCTAGCAACTCTCCGTTGGCTTGCGAGATGGAAAAGCCAAACTCTGGCCGGGCCAATCGCATTGTGTATAGAGTCGGTGGGCGGGCTTAACATAATGACGGCAGAGTTACGACGGTTCCGCGTGAATTCCCTGCTACTTGAAAACAAAGAAGATGGCTGCTGCTGCTGGCGAACAGCGGTCTTTCGAAACGGCTTGGAAGACTCGGAGTTAAGCTTTTTTTTGAGAAAAGAACAAAGAACGGCACTGAAGTCATTCTTAAAAAAGGAAGATGTGTTCGGAGTTTAATCTATCAAGTTAAGTCTATCAACTAGCTCCTCTACCTTCTTCGTTGCTCTGGTTGGTTGTAGCTCTATCCTATTGTGTGCAGAGGGAATTTGAAAGACAACCGTTTATCCCGCCCCTGGGATTGAGCCCTGCCAAATGGTGAGTTCCCAGACCCAACATCTGGATGTGGGTCTGGCTTGTCAGGCTACTTACTGTGTGTCCCTGGAATGTTTTAATGGGTCGGTCCTGTCCCAGTTTACAGACGTGGATGCACATGTCCGTACTACAGGAGGCGAACGTATTGTTGCTCTGCCAGTCCACGTCTAGTGCTGGAGCTGTGGGGGATGGAATGATGGACGTCAGCGAGATCAAAAGCTAAGCTGGAAAATACTAAGAGACAAGAAGAGATGCGTTTTGTACCTGAATGGAAGGGAAACTGTTGTTTGGCTTCTCCTGTATGGGCATCCCATATGATTGTTGTCTGGCAGGACAACATGTACATGTACAGTTAGAGCTAACAACGGCTACACAGCACATTTGTTTGATCCACTTATTAAAACAGTTAGCACGATAGTGAAATCGTGCTAGAAGTTATTTCATATTTTGAAAACAGAGCCTGGTTTACCTTGTCTACTCCTGCACTGAGGATAAAATTGCCTTTTTTATTCCACTTAAGGGCAAAGATGGGACCTTTGTGTTGGCCAAGTGTACTGGCCAGGTTCCCTGTGGAGCAAAAGGGGAAAAAAATCGATAAGTATGATTTGTGGCAAAAATAACAACAAGCCACTAAGGGTCTGAATGACACCAAATGGGTCAACACCTGAATGGCAATATGCAAACCTGCCTCTAGGTGGCAGCATTGTTCAAGGATGAACTAAACCATGTGGCATACAGGCTGTAGTACAAGATAAGCAAACCAAATCACCACAGCACAATCACTATTAGAGTTTCCACAGCAACACTTGTATTCATTCTCTTATACTTGCTAATATATAAATATATGTACATCAATACACTTGTATCTTGTTTTAGAACTCTTGATTTGAAATTGCAGGGTTTCCTGAGATCAAATAGTACAATGTACGTGTTTAATAAATGCAAAGTCATCTCACCGTCCTTCGTCCATATTCTGGCAAAGCCGTCATAGGAGCCCGTTGCTAGCAGCGTGCCCTCGCTCTGCCAGAGAGAGAGAAGTAGTAAGAGTGGCTTATACAGTGTGCGTGCCGGATAGATAAGCATGGCAAAGCCTTAACGTTGTTTGTTGCAGTTGCAGAATTTGCCTTGCAGAGTCCAGGCTAGAGGTCAACCGATATGGGTTTTCTCTGGCCGATGCCGATCTTTAGAAATCAGGGTCAGCCGACGGCCGATGAATGCTGCCGATTTATTTTGGCCGATATGTGCTTGTTTTTAAACCTCTATTTGAAAGATAAAATGTAACACTAATATACACAGAATTTCTCAACAAAAACATGTATTGAACACTTCACCAGTCTACACTTGTATACTTCAATTAAAAATGTATAATGTAAAAACATACTGTATATTGTATAAATAATGTATGAAAAATATATTAAATAAACAAAACCGGTAAGAAGAAAATAAACTTTGTCAAATAAACTTTTCAATGAAAAAATAAAGTTTAGTGCACTTAGCAGCATTTATTAAACTTCTGAGAATACAAATCTGCAAGCTTCACAGAAGGTGACATATTATTATTAATCTCAACACTATTTCCTCCTAACTCCTGTTGAATCACATCAGACTAGGGCTCTCTAAAGTCAGTTCTTGGTCACCTTGTTTGTTAGATCATTGATCATTTGTTGAAGTGTTGTATCTGTGTTTTGGGGATCCTACTGTTACATGTCCTGTAGCACTCATTAGGATCTTATCTGAGCAGATTTCTGTCATTCAAACAACTCTGAGTTGGAATTTAAAACTCGTCCAGCCAATTTAATAAAATTAAGGGTTTTATTCGTGCTTGAGTCCATAGATGTAGTTAATGGATACAGGCACGGAGAACTGAAGGCTCTGTTAGCAACGATTAGCTCCGTTAGCGGTTAGCTCCAGTTAGCTCCGTTATAGGAGTGGATGAGACCGCCACAGACAGGGGTAACAACCAGACTGATAAATGACATTCGGGGAGCTTCCACAGCGGTGTGGCCGCGGTGTTTTGTACGGTTTTATTAGTACAGTTAATCCCAAGGCAAGAACACCAGCAACATGCTACTGCTAACGGTAGCGTCTGAGCCTGAAGTGACTTCGCAAGACTTCACGAGGGGAGGGGCTGCAGGCAGCTGGTCTGGGTGCGCTGTAAAAAATGTTGCCTATTCATGTTTTTAACACTAGGCTGCCCGCAGATGCGCCTGCCTATTAATCGGCTTGATATACTGGGATATTGGCCGATGCCGATTATGTAAAAAAAAAAATCGGTCGACCTCTAGTCCAGGCTGAATGAACGTGTGCTGCGATTCAGCGGGGATTAGAAGAGAGGCCTGTGTTATTCATCGGCAGGGACACTTTCCAGGATTTCTTTTTTGGCTCTGCCCTTGGCTCAGTTTTACAATCCACTGGCTGAACTAAAGGAAAATCCCACTCTTCAACTGTTAGACATAGTACTCTGGAAGCTCCTCGGGGATGCGGCATTTGTTGCAATTTGCCTTTCTTCTGTACACAGGACTGTATATACATAATATATACATACTATATATATATAGTATATATATATATACATACATACATACACACACACTGTACATTAAGTGAAGAGCATGTTTTGTTGTTGTGTTTGCTTTCTATGCATGTACAGTATGTTAAGTGTTCACATTTTATAAAACAAGCATTAGCAAAAAAAAAAAAAAAAAGTGAGTGTAGTAGAAGTGAAGTAGCGTAATTGATTTACATGACAAATATTTCTTCCATTCCTACAACTTTGACCTGCTCCCATATTTTGAACAAATGTGCCCATGCAGGGAGACTCGCATGTAACATGATGGGTGAGTGTGCGTGTGTTAGCAGGCTTACATTCCAGTCTAGCGAGGTGACGTCTTTGTTGCTGGGGACGTCCTGCCCTCCCTCTCGTATGCAGTGTCTCAGGACCAGCTGTGTCGAGCTGCTTGTACTGTTTTCACTCAGGTTCCAGATGCGAGCCGTCGAATCCCCAGACCTAAAACAGACGGACACGTTTCAACATGAAGCATGTTTCCACAGACAACACGTTCCCGCTTTAACATTGTTTGTCAGACAATTTCTAACTGGATTTCATCAAAAACATCTTAAGTTAATAATTCTTTTATTTCTGGCTAAAAAAACTAAATGGATCTCGCTGAAGTGGTCCGCTCCGCAGGTCCCTACAGTCGGCATGTGGTTATCACAGATATCGACTCTTCTCCCTCTGGAGAAACTGAGTTATGACCTTGATCATAATTCAGACAAATTCAGGAGACTTTGGAGACGGTTGCATTCCTTTCTGCTGCGACGTTGCTTTGTATTTCCTGTACAGTCCTAGTTTGTAATCATATTTAATATATTTTTCTATCATTCTTCCAATTTAATTTGTGTTCATTGCAGCATCAGTTGTTGTTTGGGGTGGGGTTTTTCTGTTGTATGTGTATATATTAGAGTCCGGATCGGGCCGAATTTTTCTGTCCGAGCCCGGCCCGCGTCCGACAGAGCCGTGACCGAACCTGGCCCGAGCCCGACAGGCATTAAGAAATGTGTGTCCGAGCCCGACCTGAGCCCGACACAGTTAAAATCTATTTTTTTTCCTCATACTAATAACACATGTACGTTTGTTTGTGTGGAAAGCTTTAATTAAGCAACTGTAGGAAGGCATTCGGAAATGTCAACAGATGAGCGCATCAGCGCACACGGGGCACGTTAATAAGCTGTTTAATTTAAAATGTTCAATCTGTTAACCTTTCCTGATTGCTTCGTTTCCAACCGTGATCAGAAAACCAGGGGAGACTCGTTACCTCCAGGGCCGACGTTATACAACGTTAGGGTTATATCCCGTTTCTGGCGAGCAAATAAATGAACTTGGCTTTCAGTCTGGGGTTTATCTCGGAAACCGCACACACTGTTGGCTACAAAACTTAAACTTATTCCACCAACTCTGCTCCGGTCGCATCTACATGTCTGCTTCCTCTTTCTCCATCTCTCTTCTGCCCACTTTACACACGCACTGAGCTCTCTTAAAGGAGCCGCAGCACCATTTTACAACAAATGCCTTATTGCGTTGATGTGAACGAGCCAGACCCGAACCCGGACATCATTTCTAAATATCTGTATATATATATGTATATACTTTTTCTGTTGCTGATGTTGATGTGTCTGTTGCATTCAAAAATCAATACAAAAAAAGAAATAAGTTGTAGCAGTGAGGTATTCTGCATTATTACTCCCACATTACACATTTAAAAACCTTACATCCACGCGTTCCTTGAATAAAGCTGACTTACCATTTCAATGCAGAATTGTTTTTCGCAAAATCACGAAATGTGCAAAACCTAATTTTTCTAACTTCTCCTGGGGTTTTCGCCTGATCTGCCTGAAACTTTGCATATATCATCTTCAGATGGCCCTGACAAAAAGCTATCAAAAGAATTTTGCTCTGTTCAAAAATTCGCAAATTACGAACAAAGCTCGGACCAAAGATGAACGTTAGCTTCTCCAAAGTAAATGCTATCAATGTTTGCCATGCCACTCTGAGGCTCTGGACCAAATTTGGCAAAGATTGGCCATTTGGGGGCTCTACAAACATGAAAAGTCTTCATCTCATGAAGGGCTCGTGCAAGTTTTACGTAACTTGGAGGGTACGATCTAGGGCCACTCCTGAGGCCAGGCCCACGATGGTATACTGATTGGTCGAAATGGGCGTGGCCTGTCACACACAAAGGAAATGCATTGATGCTTTTAGAATAGATGCAAATGGAAAGTTTGCTTTTACAATTTACTACAGACCTCACGTGTTGCTATAATTCCTGACATTTGCCTCGCCGCCTTCGCACTTTGGGTTAAAATTTCGGGGAGGCTTGGACCCCGTCATAACTGCTTGCAGTTCTAGTATTTCAATTTCAATTTGCTTGCCATCATTAATTAAGACAACTGGAATGCGTAAAACACAATATGATCATAATATCACAATACGATGTCACTGAAAGACGTCGCTGGAAAATGATTTGGGTAATGAGCTGTAGTATGCACAAGAGATAAAGGGGCACCCCCGTGGCTTAGGTTTAAGCTTAATTTATGGTTCCCGCGGTGTTCTGGGCGCGAGGTGCACGCGCGCCATAAAATGACGTCACCATGGCTTTCGTTTCCAGCCCGAAAGCTCCGCAAGCTGTCGCGGCGCGTGGTCGTGCACCTCTGAATTTTTGTAACCACGCTGCACTTTCCATTCAACACGGTTGGCTGGGAAGAGCAGGTCCGTCTCTACAAACATCTGTATGGTTCTTCATGTACAGACCACAGGGAGTCAAACAGCCTTAAATATGTGGTCAGAGAGAGACACCACACTGGGAAAAGAAGAAACATTTTGCTAGAAAGTGTGGAAAAACATGAGAGATTGTTTTGTCAAAGCTAAAAAAACGGCTTCATGGAAAGAGTGTTCTTAACAGTGTTACAGGCAAACAGTAGTTTAGATTTGGAGATAAACAACAGTCACGTTAATGATTAGAGTGTTTAACATGTATTTGTTTACTTCCGCTCTCTTCTTCTCTACTACTACTTGCTTTTTCACAGATTATTTTGTCTGTACGCCCTCTGGTGTTTTGGAGAATACTGCAACGAACAATGTGTTAAGCATAAACATCTCCGTATATGCTCGTAGCGCGCACACTATCTACGGCGGCCCGCTCGATTATACCCGACGCTTTAAGAGGCAGGGCTTGAACCATAACGTTTTTCGAGTCGGGCTGGGGACCTTCGTTTCATCTCTCTACCTTGTTTCCTATCATCTCTCTACTTGCGCTGTCTAATAAAGGCATACAATGTCAAAAAATGTGCATGGAACTAGCATTTAAGTAGAGTTGACTTTTTTGATCCATATAGAGCAGGGATTCTCAAAATACGGACCAAACTGCAAGTCAATCCAGACCATACACATCATGTTATGAGTACAATACATTGATGTGTGTAAAGTGTTATATTTTCTATTTTGAAAGGCGTTTTCTACTTATCAATAAATTGTAATGTTGAATACACACAGAGAAAAAACAAAAGAAATGTCCAAAAGGTAGACAAAAAAAGCTTAAAAGGGTGTAAAAAAACGTTGAAAAAAAAAAAAATAAATAAATAAAATGCGGGAAAATAAACATTGCAAGAAAGTGCCAGTACCAAATTCCATGTAACGATACCCAAATCGGTCCAAAAGCTGAGCAGGAAAACAGAGCTCTTGACTTGAATGTTGCTTATAGGTTAATAGTTAGTTGATTAGTTAACTTGTTATGGCCAATCGTTCCGGACCTCTGACCTAGAATAAAAATCTTAACCTAACCCTGCGGACCTTTGAGTGATACGTTTGAGAACCTCTGATATAGAGGGAGAGACCAGTGTCAGAGTATGCTAGGAAAGGGAAGGTGACCAACCCCGACGCCAGCAGATCGCTGACTGGGTTCCAGGCGCAGATGAAGACCTCGGACTCGTGGCCCCGCAAGACCATGGCCTTGTTCTGAGGGATCTCCACATCTCCGTCCACCTCCATCAGGTCTGCGTGGTTGTCTAAGCACAGAGTTGGATGAGTGACACACAGCGAGGCAGGAGGTTAGCTAGCCAGGAATGTCTAGAAAATACATTGTCTACAACCTTTCTGTAAGGTCTTTGCAATTCTTTACCACTATTAGTGTGAGTGAACTACCCTCACAGTGTTCACTAACAGCCAAATATGGATGTAAAGTGTTCATACCAAAAATGTTTGACCAAAACATCTTAATTAAATGTTCACTTATGAATTCCACTTTTTCGGGTTTTACTATTATTCCAAAGGTCAAATAATATTTCTTCCTTAATGAAAATATTGCTCAAATATCTTTGCCATTGCAGGTAGCATCATCATTGCACGTCCTTTTCTACTGGTGAACGTATTACTCACTAGCTAAGGCATGGGCTCCGTTCTCCTCCCCGTTGGCAGTATTCTCTCCGTTCTTGGCGTTGCCGGCGATGCTGCCCCCCGTGGCCGATGTTGGTGCTGAAGCGGCAGCCTGCTGCTGGGCCATTTTGTCCCGGTAGGCCTGCTGCCTAGTCTGAACAACGTCGGGCATCACGGCATCAATCAGGGACAGAGACTCTATGGGCCGCCCGTCAAATAATGTGCCGTCCTATAGAGTGGGAGAAATGACCAGTTTAGAGAAGAGAAGAGAAGAGGAGAGGTTTCAGGTTTCAAAAGTCCTTCTATTGGACCATTTTCAGCCAAGAATCACAATCACAAAAATCCTAATAGAAAATCCTAAATAAAATAAAAAACACACACAAAAAAACAGTCAAACAAAAAAACAAAAAACTGTGCTTTCTTAATCAAAAACCACCAACTCGCCATCCTCCTCCCACAGAGCATAACACCCCCCGAAGGCAACTACATCATATCTGTTTCAGATCAAAAGCAGAAAATGCAGAAGAACCACATTATGTTCTTCTTTACAGGTGAAATAAATGTCAGACTGACGTGATGTGCATCGTGTATGATTCAACTTATGTTTTTGTATAAAACAAAATCGCAATACGAGAGGAGATGAGAGGACCCACCTCATTGATGCTGACTTCAGCCTCGACATACTGCAGGCCCTTCTGGATGATGCTGATGAGGGCAGCAGGGGGAACCAGAGCGCCATTGATGTTGGACTGGCTGATGTGACTCTCTATGCCAAATGTAAATGCTGAGTGGGAGAACCCTGGAGAAGAAAAGAGCGGGAGGAAGAGGGCAGGGGAGGAGAAGATATTTTCAACGTTGGAAGGCAATGACATGCTGTATATTAGGGGTCGACCGATTATCGGCACTGGGCAATTCTGAAAGTAGGCTATTAAGTTTTGTGTGGGAGTTTGTAACATTCCAAAATCTTAATTTTACTGTTAATGCATATTGGTTCTAAATATCGGCTTTCGGTTTCATTAACTACTAATAATCGGTCGATCCCTGCTGTGTACCACAGTAAATCATGACATATTTAAGAACTACATTTTGTGTTTTCTCCACTGCCATATCGTGTTACTTGCACGCCACTGCTGCTATTCTTTTCACATTGTTGAGCATTTCTCATACGTGTTTGTTTTGGAGGTTACAAAACAGATTGCTTGTATTGCAACCTGTATTGCATTTTCCAGTCCTCTCTGCTTTAGCACACCTGAACCAACTGATGCTCAAGCCCTGGGCCAGCACGTGAGTTGCATTGGGTGCGCCAGGCGTGTTCAAAACGTAAAACAACGCGATGAGCATACTTCCATTGTTGTGTGGCGGATTTATTTTCCACTGCGATAACAGCTGCCTCCAGTTAGATGGGCTACAGAGAAAGCACTCGCGCATTATGGATTCACAGGGTATGGAAAGTTAACATTTATAACACAGGCATAGTACTCAAGCGACAGTCTTATTCACTAACTAGCTAGCTATTTGGCACTCAATTAGTGTGATGAACATTATTTTGTGTGTGCTTATCATTGCGCATTAGTAAACAACCAGTTCCGACTCAGCACTACAACAGAATGACTGGCAGGTGATTCGCTGTCATTGGTAATATTATCATCACCACCACCCCAAAATTGATCCATCCCGTGCGTCGGCTCGCCTAGATGCTCTCCACATTGTGTTACGACCATACCGCTGCGCCTAAAGCTGGATTTATGGTTCGCCGTAGCCTACGTAAGTGGCCTGAAGTTTATACTTGTGGGTTGGTGTGTGCGTCAATCTCTTTAAGACAATATCAGGGCTGGCGCGCGTGTGTGTGTGTAGGGTTGTGCCGATGTCATCACTATGTCACCACGCCCCCCACCCTGTCAGATACACACTAATCCTAGTTGCGGCCGATGGACAGGAAATTGACAAGTGCGTCGGTATTAAACTAGCAAAGACACTTGCGTCGGGCTTTGCGCTGTGCTGCGCAGGATGCAAGATGGGCCCCTTAAGTGGAAGCTACTTTTTTCCCCCTCTACCTGCTCTACTCGCTCTACCTGCTAGTAACGTTGGACATAGCGGTCTTGAGCAACAGAGAAAACAGAGCGCTATCACACTTTCCTTTCTCCCCTCATTGGAATTGCAAGTTTGTCGACACTACTGTGTGCGTGCATCAATAAGTAAGTCTGATGTCCTGTGGGTACGGACGATGTTATGCAGGATTTATGAATGTACGTCAGCAACAGTAGGCTAATTCACAAGGGTGCTATTTTATGTGTGAGCTAATATTGCGCATCTGTTCATGTGCGCTGCAAGAGTTATGTTTCCGTTTACTGAATGCGTTATTCAGTGCAAACATAACCGAGACTGTAGTTTAATCTCAGTAATGATGGTATATTAGGTTATTACAGTCGCTCTGTTGAAGGCAAACGTCCCACTGTACCGTCGTTACGCAGATCACGGACATCTGATTGACTTTAATGCACCGTAGTTAAGTGAAAATAGGTCAAGTTGTAAAAAACTGCCCCTACCAGCCCCACCGACGACGATATCATCGTCCATCGCCATGTTTTACTGTGAGCATCGTCAACTGCTACTTTAGGGGACATCGCCCAACCCTATGTGTGTGTGTGTGTGTGTGTGTGTGTGTGTGTGTGTGTGTGTGTGTGTGTGTGTGTGTGTGTGTGCGCGCATGGGGAGTGTGTGGTAGAGAGAGTGAGAGAGTGACGGCAAGAAACAAAGTGTCTCCCCCTGTGCTTTCTGACCACGGTGGGAAATCTGTAGCAGGAAAAGTTAACCCTCTCCTTGATTTCATGTTGTTTATGGAGAAGGAGAACCAGGAAATGAGTCGGGGAAAATGCGGCGCTACCAAGCCACGACCAAGCGACGTGATGGCCGCGATGTGTAGTGTCATTGTTTGAGAGGTGCACGCCAGGCTACGGCGTAGGGTCCGTGTCAATTTAACGCAGAACCATAAATCAAGCTTTATAATGGCAGGGAAAACCCAGCACAGACTGCCTTGACTCATCCGTCACTCGGAACAACTGCAGCTGAAGTGAAGAGATTGTCAGCAGTGTTTTTGATATCCTGCAGTGCTGCCTGTTATGGGCGTACCATCAAAACATCGCGATAACGATATTACTTGCGATAAATAAACAAATATTAAAGTGTAGTCAGTTCTGCTGCTTTCAGTATTCTGCTAAAATACAACAAACTGCTTGTTGAATTTAAAACAAATGAAAGGAAATGATTTCCAACTTTCTTTTATTGAACAAATTGAACATTGAATTGAATATAAACGGCGCCACTAAAAAAAGAGTGACAGTTACATTTTAAAGTGCCAGATATTTCCTTTAAACACAAAAAATCTCTGAGTATCTTTCGTGATATGTCGCAGCCTTTTGCGATGTGTTTATTGCGCCAGTTGATATCGCGATGACGATAAAAAAAAACGATATATTGTACAGCCCTACTAGAGCGTTTGATAGTTTACAATAGATTGGTAGGAAAACACACCCCTAAACAAAGTTGATTACCAATATGTTCTGAAATTTTAAGATTTGAAGAAAATTGTCTTGATAAATATAATAGGATCTTGAGAGGATACCTGACTCCTGTAGGTATCTGTAGACCAGGAAGTTGACCTCATCACTGCTAATGCTCATCTTTACTCCTGTTACACCATGAGGTCAGCACGCACACACCTAGCCTGGAAAACACAGAGAGAGAGAGACATCATCAGTGAAGGGAAACAACACCGCTCAATGTACATGATATATGCAATACATGTGACTGCCATTTAATATAGTAGGGGTGGGAGAAAAAAAATTGAAAATCGTATGTGTCGCGATATTTTTGCAAAAATTCCCCTCAGAATCGACATCTTTTTATTTTGTTTTTAAGATGATTCACCTAAATCTTTTCTGTTATACGGTACCGCCGACGGCGACTACATCACATCTGTGGGGCAATTGGTTTTGCAGCAAGGTATCCAATACATGAAAAACAACATAGTCATACAACAAAGAAGGAGATGGGGGGGGTGAGCTGAATACCAGTGGGCTAGACGATCAGCAATAGTCACTGGTGACTGACTGACATCTCCAGTGTACAAAGCACAGCATCAATAACATCTATAAAAAAAATAAAAAAAAAAGCAGAATGACAAAAAAGCTACAAATGCCTGCAATAAAGTGCAAAGTGACCAGGCATGTTGAATACATGACCAACATCTCTTCCATCATAACACAAATTGTCCACATCAGCTGCATAGATATCATTATCCTAATCATCATCATCACCACCATCATCATCATTATCATCATCATCATCATCATCATCATCCACATCATCCACATCAACACAAAACCACATCATATCGCTTACTAAACTACACACTTTGCCAAGTGAGCTGGGAGTTACTACCTCCTAGGGGGAGGAGGAATCGAATCAGGACAAAAGCATATCGTCCCAGCCCTACATGTGACTGCCATATAATAAAGACTATTTGAATATGGACGCATGGCTCGGCATCAGGAAAGAGGCCTCAATTTAGGCCTTTTTCCTTATTTACTGCATTTAAAGCAATTTATAGTGAAAATGTCCAATAGAAAACGCAGATTTCAGGTGGCAGGTGACAATTAAAACTACAAAAATTGACCGGAATGTATTGCAGAAAGACTCTCAGACATTCAGCATTGCTTTCGAATATGCACACTATCCCTACACTTCTGATCAGGCATAAATCTCACCATTGTCTACACAAATGTTAACGTCACCACCTCCGATAAAAGTGTAGCTCAGAGTCGTTTTCCCAAGCTTTTCAGTGGGAAGCAGATGCAGCGACACAGAGATCCAGGTCAGAGGAAAGACGACACACTGCAGTCCAAACTTTTTTGAAGTCAAAATAACTGGAGGCAATTTTAAATGATCAGAAAAGTGGTAGGTACATACCCCACCATCCCTACCATAAATTACACACATGGGTTGGGAGAGGGGAGGGTGTCAACCTACTGTTGCGCCGCATTGGTAGCTGCGTGATATGCCCGAGGAGGAGGCGACTAACACAGTTTAACAGCCCAAAGAGCTGGACGACAACAACTAGTGCATTGCCAAAACGTTATTCTGTTCCTCATGTGCAAGTAGTCAACATTAATAGTAGTCAAAATTACAATATATAAGGTTTTCGATTTTTTTCCCCACCCCTAATTTCTTTGTGAACGAAGCACTTGCTAGGTGTCTGCTGGTATGCAATACATCTGTTTCTCAGGAGGGGCAGTACTTCAGCCAATTTTTTCTTCAGCTAGTTTTCACTAATAGTGTCTCACTCTTCTCCCTAAGCTGCTTCTCCACCTGACCACTTATACTGTGAATCACCTAATGCCCTAATTTAAGTACCAATCCACTACAAACTGTCAACAGAAAAATACAAGGGGGAAAGGTCACCAGGATTGCAACACCTCCTGCGGTATGACTTCTTCAGTTTGTGCATCCATGAACATGTCCGGGGATCGTGATTCAACATTGCTTTTGTCCGTGGTTTCATGAACCAAAAAGGTTGGAAACCACAACTTCAGAAACTCCCTGAGAGCCAGAGAACCTATCACAAGTAAGGACCAGCTCAAAGCCCATTTCCCCTAAGAATAATGAGCCATGTAATGCCTGGAGCTCAGCGTCTGAAGCATTTAATGGCATTTAGGCGGGTGAAACACTACTGTGAGCTCTAGTTTACGTTTCATTTCCCAGGATGTTAGATTTATGTGGTATGGAACACCAAAACATTTAGCATGACTTGTGGCCTTAACATTTACGTTAACAATAACACGTTTGTCAATCATGTTAGTTGCTCCTCAAACTGTAGATATCATCTTATATACTTTCCACAGGTAATTAGATTATTCTTTAACGATAACATGAGGTAAAAACTGGTCACCGCAACAGCAAACACAATACACATGGCATTGTATAAAGTAGAAGATGGCCAGTGTGTCTACTCCTGTGATCACTGACAAGTTTTGCTAATCCTGCATAATCAAACTACAACAACAGACTTTCCACTAGAGCCAGTTGCATCACCCTCACAAGAGAATAAGGCTGCCACGGCTGATCTGTTTGGGTATGTGTCCGTGACCCAGGAGACTGGCAACAACTCTGTGGCCAAGACAACAGAAGAAGAGGTGAAGTTGTTCTCTGGCATGTTGGCTCAGCGACACTTATGCCTGGACGCTCTGTCTCTAGTGAGAGAGGATTGCATTTTCCATAGAGACAACAGTTTCTGAGGGTCCGATATACAGCAAGCAGAACAAATAATACAAAGTACCTCAGATGAGGAGGTCAACTCAGAAGTAGGGCTGTCAACAAACAAACAAATTTGGTTATATATTCAAATTTCAGAGAGAGAAAAAAAACATTCTAATATGAAAACCAATATATGATTGTGACGAAAATAAATAAATAACGACACTACCGTGGCTATCTGCCACGGGTGTCCTCGCCTGGGCCTGGGCCGCTGCACTGCATGACGGGAGTCACACAGAAATGTAATGTTAGCAGAACCAGGAGGAATAATTCAACAACCGTCATGTACGACTGCACAATTATTCACAATTTTATCGAAATTGCAATATGGACAAGTGCAATATCCAGATCGCAGGGGGGAACACAATATTTGTTAAGGCAAAATGTGTGTCCAACCATTCTGAATTAAGAATTGCGGTTCTGCAGAGACGTTGCAGCCTACAAATCCTATCCTACAGACTAAAGAAAAAAACTTTGATTGGTACAGATCCTTGCAAAAATCACACTATAATGATTTTAAAAAAGATATATATATATATATATATATATATATATATATATATATATATATATATATATATTTTTTTTAATATCAATATCTAAATAAATGGGAATAAGGATACAAAAATGATCATTCCCTCCAATATCGTGAATCATATCGCAATATCGGTCAAAATAAATCGCAATTAGATATTTTCCTCACATCATGCAGCCCTGCCGTCATGGCAGAGAACTCGGCCTCAGAAGCAGAGAGAGATTCACACTCCAAACAACCTGAAAAGCCCCATTTGGAAGTATTTCAGAAAACTGTGGAACCTCGGAATAAAGTTGTGTGTAAGCTATGTAAGTTAGTTTGCATAGCACTCCACAACTAGCAACCTGACGGGCCGGCTACATTGCACACGTAACGTATGCGGAGCGGATGCTCCAACACTACGCAGCCACTATATTCAGTGAAACTGGCCACACCGGGCGTGAGAGCTGCGCGTAGTGGTGCGTATGCACCGCAGCGATCTGCTCTACAAGCGTAAAAATAGGAGTCTAATATTTATATTTTTACGCGAGATGTGTGCGGCCCATTTACAAAGAAATTAATCATAAAGTGTCTATATTTCTTTAAATTACCGATATAAAGGAAATGACTTAATGACTGTCAGTGAGTATATGCACCCAAATGAGCATGGCCTGGAGTACGGAACTCAGCCTACACAGACTCAGCTCGACTCGTATTTTACACAGCCATCCACAAGCTCGTTTTCTGCAGCACGACAAGAGGCTTGCAGGAAGAGGCTTGCAATTTTCCTATGCAAGAAATGAGGCCAATCAGTGTAGTTGACGGGACGGGCTTTAGGGATTTCTGTAAGGAATTGGAGCTAAGGTACTGTATCCCTTGAAGTGGAACAATCACCAACAGCACCTCAGACACAATAAAGGAATTACTCAAAGACCTCTATATGTGAGAGCACCCCATATAACAATGAACTAAGAGCACCCAGTCATGGACAAAATAGAACACTATTCACACATAAACATTACACACAGCATATGCCACAATGGGGTTGGTGTGCCACCGTTGAAAATACCTCAGCAGGGCAAAAACAGTCCTAGAAGTTGTTTAGTGCACGTTTATTAAAAAGTAATAATAATAATATCACAAAATCACATAAACAACCAGAGTTGAATCCAAATTGAATCAAAAACCATGCGAATAGCTATGTGTTGCATTGTGCAGGTGTTTAGATTTTTTTGCTCAGTGTAAACGCCACTTCAACTCTTAATACACTACATTGCCTTAATGCCGCACCTGGCTTAAAGTCAATGTTCAACATCCTCACATTTGACCACATTCATGACAAGTCACGCCAGAGATAGTGTTTCTTGCAGACTTCGCTCTGAAGCAACATTTCCATAGAAACTCTCCACTGAAACTGATACTGTACAAATGACATGACTGGCGCTTACCCACTGCTAGTACCAGCTCTACTCGGATCGGCAGCGGTGCCCCATCCTCCATTTTCCATTGCAGACTTAGTACCGCCTCATGCTTGAGGCGAGCGTGGCTGGTCGTCATAGCGACGCCGCAGGAAACTGCCGTGATCTAACGCGCCACACACATAGAACGACGAAGGTGTGTTGTTTTTGATTCTCGGCATGTGGCTGTTGCCACAGCCAGAAGACAAATTTTGTATCAAAAGAAGCTGGAGGCAGCAAAAAAGAAAAGAAAAAAACGCCGCTGGCTAAACTACTTAAAAATGGCGGGTTTGTTAAGGACACCCGTCTGTCGCTAGCAACGATGACGCAGCGATTAGTGACGATTCTCTCCGACCAATCAGTAGTCTGCAGGTTTTCACGTCACCTTTTGGTATCGCCTCAGCTCACTTGGAACCTCAACGGAGGTGATACTAAAAAAAAGTACCTGTTGGCAGGTACCACGGACTTTTTTTCATAATGGAAAACCAAAAAAGGCGAGTAGAGTCGAGGTGAGTCGAGCAGGTACCATGTAAAACGCCACATTACAGCTGAGTTGGCAACTGTTTGAGGCAGGGTGAAGCAGAATTCACAGCATTACCACTAAAACCTGATCAAAACACTGTAGTATTTCCTCTTACTATTACTGTAAGTGGGAAAAATCAGCAAAGAAAAACACATAGCGAGTCATTTTGGACGTATGGAAGAAATTACATTTTACATAATTACAGTTTTCATATTATATATATATATATATACATACACATACATACACATACTATATGTATAGTAATTCCTGTACTGGCTGCAAAATACCTTCACATAAAAAAATATTGTTATAAAAAGACAAATCAAGCAGGCAATCTCATTCTCCCTGACAGACACACACCCTCTCTCACTCTATGTATGTATGTATGTATGTATGTATGTATGTATGTATTAGAGCTGTCAGTCTTCCTCTATAATACCATTTGAATTTCATTTATTTTTTTAATTTTTCAAATAATATTTGAATATTAAATGCTCTAATGCAGCCTGTTATAAATATGTACTACACTACTCAGGCTTATGCATTGTCAATGCCACTATAGGCATGTGGTTGCTGTTACACGTTCTGTCCACTAGAGGAACTTCCAACATCAGCCTGGCCTTGAAGGGGATCTACGTCATGGCGCATTGCATTTCTGGCACGCCGCTCTCGGTTTACATTATTTTCCACCATAAATCAGCAGAGAACTATGTAATAAAATATTATTTAACAAGTGTAGTGAAGCGGCTCTGTTGTAAAGGCTAACGTTGCTTGGTTAGCACAATAACATAATGTTAGAAAGCACAGCCGAAACAATTTGTCATTAACTAAGTAACAATAGTGTTAGCCACGATGCTAACGGCTTTGATAACTAAGCCAAACGGTGCTGCCACTACTTTTTTAGTGATTTATAAGCAACCTGTTTCTTGCACGTTACTGAGAATACAGCTGTTAGAAGGTAATATAAGAAGTCAAAGCTAACTCCGACAGCTGTAGAGCAGCTAACATTAACTTTAGCTGTCTCCATGAAGCTCCCAGCTAAAAAGTATGTATCTATCTATCTAACTACCTACCTACCTATTTATTTTGGTTGCCAGTTAACCAGCTTGAATGTGGACAAGATCAATACACTGTAGTACAATGTGCCTGCAGCTTATTACAGACATAAATCACCCAACAAATGTACAATTGTGTCCTGTAATTTAGACCAACCACATCCACACTACACTCCCATGCAACTTTCAGGCCCATTAATGTAAATCAATGATGTGTTTACACAGCCTGTGTTGCTAAAGCAGCAGCTTCAGTCCTCCATGCGTGTAGACAAGATGCCTTCAGGCACAGTACTGAGTGTAGCAATATGCATTGTAATCTTGAACTCTACACATAGTGGGTTCAAATATCTTGTCTTCTTAAACCAGGCAAACAAATCGAGTGAGATCATTTCTGCCTGTTTCCACTGTGTTGACTTCTGCCTTGCCCAGTCATACTCCTCAAACACAGGAAACTGCATGAAGTAATTAACTCATGACAGAATTTGTTCGTTTAAAAAAAAAAAAAAACATAATTCATGGAGGATGAATCTAACACAGATTATAACATTACTCTAAATATTAATCTAAACATTAGTCAAGACACATTTCTATAACAATACATTTCATGTGCTATAGTGGGTTGAGAGTATAGGCTGTATAAGATCATGCAAGAGTGTATTTAAATCGAACACAACAGCCGCTTTAATCAATACACCTAAAACAAGATGGGAGGCTGAGTATAAAGTCAAGTCGTATGCTGTTGTGTTTTGGTTGAAATGAAAACCTGCAGACTGTTGAGTCACAGATCACTAAGACCCTCTGCGCAAATCCCAGCTGACAGCAGCAGTGCCCGGGGAGGACCACCGGTTTGTAAACAGAACGTTCCCTTCACCGCCATCCCGCTGCAGTGGCGCTGTGGAGCCACCATACACAGCCAGGATCCTCTGTGTTGACAGTGTGGGAGAACAGAGGGGGGATGGGAGAGGAGGGAGGGAGTCTCTGCATATTTCTCTCTCTCTCTCTCTCTCTCTCTCTCTCTCTCTCTCTCTCTCTCTCTCTCGACTGCTGCCAGTGGCAAACTGGACTGTACAGTAAATCTTAAATCAAGTCACAGCTCAACCAGAGAGGAAGGGAGAGAGAGAGAGACCCACGAGGACTATCGATTAACACCAAAAGAAAATAAGGACAGGACAATTTCAGTGTTAGATTTGTGAAAGGCTTAGGTGCACAAATTTGGTGGGTGTTTAGGCGTCCTCCGTCAACAAAATGTTACGTTTTTCAATTTAAAAAAAAAATGATGCAATTGCACATACATTTTGACCATTATTATCACCATTTGTGTCTAACACGTTGGAAAAGCTAGAGCAGATCAGAAATACATAACACTCAAAAAGCTTAAAGACAAACCTTGCTAAAGAAGTCCACTGGGGGACAAAACTACAATCTGTCGATCTGAGAAGTCATTTAGTTACATTCATTCAGCTTGGGTGTTGACGGTTAGGGGTGCGGGTGCTGCACCCGAGCCTTACAATGGTAGGGAAAACCCTGCAATTTAATACTTGCAGCAAACAACCTGTTCCCTAATTGTGATTGGTACTGAGAAAGCAATACTGAATTCATATTGATGAGAGCGGGGGAGGTTCTGTCCCTCACAATATGAAATCAAGATCACTAAGTAAATCATATTTGCCCTGGGTTATCAACTAGCATACCTAATTCATTAACCCCAAACGCTGGCTAATGAAAAATTCAATCAAAGGCTTTAGCTCACTCAAAGAAGTGTGGTAAAATTATAACACCTTATCAATAATGCGCTACTTGCTGTCACAACACATTTGGCTTTATATCAATCAATTATTCTTCTTAGCAACAGATGTGATAGCATGCACGACTGATGTATTTGCAGACATTAGGGTAGTGGATGAGGGGCGATTGTTTTTACTGCCGTGTGCATGCATCACATACAGTACGCCAACTATAGGCTTATAGGAAAACACAATCACTGCTCCTACTACCTACCTAATTGCATTTGTCTGCTGAGCCTTTTTTTAAAATACAAACACAACAAATACATTGTGCAATGACCATGCATGTAGTGACACTGTACAACACACCCTGCTATTTTCTTTCTAGAAAAATGGATTACAGGCCTGGGCTTTTAAAAGCTTATGCTCCCTACAAGGGCTGAAACGATTCAATAACTAAAAATCATCAATGCACTTGATTTAATCCATACAACTATGTACAGCCCACTGTGTTTTCACATGGATGATTATTACTGTCACACAATGAGCTTACAGGCTGTGTACTGGCCAGTCCCGCCAGGAGTTCGCGATCGCAAACAATTCACGCAAATTCAACCAATCTCTCAAATTCAGTGTGAAGTAGCGATGGTCCGATACCATTTTTTGCTTCCCGATACCGATTCCAATACCTGAACTTGCGTATCGGCCGATACCGAGTACCGATCCGATACCAGTGTGTCATGTATTTTATTATGTTTTAACAACTGTATACTACTATCCCTGTATGGATGTGATATGATTTCTATCTTTGTTGTCGGTCTGGCTCAGGTTAAACTCTTTGTGAAACATGAACAAACACAAACGATGAATGCCCCAGTCAGTTATAACGGAAAAAGAACATAAATAAACTACTTTAAAGTAGATTTTCTTTCGGGCTTTATTACGTGGTATCGGATTGGTGTATAAACTCCAGTACTTCCCGATACCGATACCAGCGTTTTAGGCAGTATCGGAGCCGATAGTGAAGTTGCCAAATTCACGTACAGCTTGTAGTTTAACAATTCCAAATGTTGCTGCACAATACATTTTCGCAGAAATAATTGCAATTAACAATATAATTGTCTCTTTCAGTCAAAAAAATAAATATTTATTTATTTATTACTTTTTTTTAAACACAGTAAAGTTTTGAATCAATCCCAGGATACAGATCCTTTGGTTCTATCACTGCTATGTCAGCCAGATAATGTAGTAAGAGAGGTACACAGCCTATGAAGTAAACATGCCTCTTTATTATCATAAAACATTTTGTCTAACTGTACCCCCCCCCCCCCCCCCCCTTGTCATTTGTGTTGCTATGAACGTGTTTAGGGTCAAGTGCCAACAACTAACAATTGAAATAATAATAAAAATTTATAGTCTCACCAGCAGTAGTGCAAGTTAGAGCGAGAATGGCAGGGTGCCTTAAGTGAGTGACGTCAGTGCCCGTGTGGTCATGCAAGGAGAGCGAGCGGTAACGGAGAGTTTTGTTTTAGGCTACAGAACGTGCACGCACGCTGAAATTTAACCGTGCGGTTTTGTCGGGATTAAGCTATAAGCAGAAGGAAACTCCGCTAGCTGCGAGGCTAATGTGCAATGCGTCCATTTCAGCTGAGAACAGAGAAATGTCTTTGCCTTCCCTCCAGCGTATTATATTAAACGTTACCTGTAGATATAATTCATAATAATCTGACACACAAAACAAATCCCCCATATAGCCTATGTAATGGACTGTCCATCCTCTTCTGCAAAGCTGAAGTGACGAGCAACTTAAGTTTTTTCTCCATAATCTCTTGAATAAAGGAGAAAAACAGTCGATGGGGATAACTACACAATGATTATTGCTTTCATTATATTTCATATCACACGACATCTGTTCTCCTGTAACTTTTGCCAGCAAAAAGTAATAAAAAAAATTAAAATTTAAAAAATTGCGGTGATGGCAGTGATGATGTAATCAACGCCATCACGTCCTCGCCGGTAGTGCGGTGGATGCGGGTATTGTCACAGCTCTAGGTGCTGCTGCCGACTGCAGCGGTCTTGCTTAATACTGGACCAATGTTAAAAAACTGTTGCTCCCAATAGTCACTTAAGACACAAAAACATGGGAAAATACGGGTTACTTGATTTAATCGATGGAATAATTAGTAGAATACTTGCAAAAACAATTGATAGCTGCAGCCCTACGCCCCTTTTCTCTACATTTGTGGTAGTATGTGAATGGCCATTCTATTTTAACATGAATGTACCTACAGTACGTTAACAACTGAAGCGGTTGCCTTTACGGGACAACACTGAATCATTATTTTGTTCATGGTACATATGTGAAAGTACCTCTTTAAATGGCAGGTGCATGTCCTGAAACTTAAGACTGAAATGTCTGAGGAAACTCACAAACAGCCGCCGCACACTGACATGTCTCACTGCACCATGTGTGTTCTTTTGTCCCACCCGGTCTGTGATAATAATATACAACGTGTAGGTTTCATTTCCTTTGAAGACTGCTGCGTCTGCATCAATATGTAAGAAGACCCAAGCTGTGATGGCTGCTGCTCCGATTCTACTTCTGCAGGTGGAAAAGGGGCTCATTCCTATTTAAAGGATCTGTCTGAGACCTGAGAGTGTGGCCCTGTTCTCAGAAAGTAAAGTAGTAGGAAGGAAATCAGGCAGCGGGGAATTGGACGATTTAAGACTAAACGATATTTTTCATAGTCTCTTGCTCTAATACACATCAAATAGCTCTGTCTCCCAGTTAGAGTCACACATGAAATATTCTCATTTATACTATTACTACAACCAGCCATAATATGTTCTAAACAGAAGCTAGAGATGGTTTACTCTCAGCCTGCAGAAATCCACGGCTATGGCTATAATCATGATAAAAGAACTGCATATGTGCAAGACATGGAACTGTACTATAAAAAAATAGATACTGTACCTGTGGTGAAAACAACTGATTTACTCATTTAAGAAGGTGGCGTGGTTTTTGTGTTATGTTATGTTCAAGGGGAAGTCTGTTTACAGCTCTTAGGGAGTGCTATAGCATATACGGAAAAAAAGTTGTATAAAGCTTATTGTCTCTCCAGAGGAAGCTGTGTCAAGTCCAGTGCTTCCTCTTATACATTCAGCAGCGGCGCACCGCCATAAAAAAATTGTTGCCGCAGCTTCAGCTGTTTATGAAGAGTCATGAAGTCGTGATTACACAACTCTGCAGAGCCGTCTGCTCTACTGAACTCAAGTGGCCGGCCATTCGCTCTCCAGAGTTTCTGCAGGTTTCACCAAGTCAAATTTAAGACCATTATATAAAAAATAAATAAATAAATAACAAGCCTTGACATTAAAAACCGCACTCACGCGGGTCCCGTGAAATATGACAGCTACAGTGTATTGGAAAAATAGCGTTATGGACACTGAATTAGATGAATTTACTGTTTATCAGACCCCAGATGAGACAGGGAGCTAACGTTAGCGGACGCTGTGGTCCCTCCGACTCCCTGC
This sequence comes from Sander vitreus, assembly GCF_031162955.1. Classification (NCBI taxonomy): domain Eukaryota; kingdom Metazoa; phylum Chordata; class Actinopteri; order Perciformes; family Percidae; genus Sander; species Sander vitreus. Next base: position 27,398,641 of record NC_135863.1, read on the forward strand.
TTCAGGAGACGGTCTATTCCCCCGGCATGCTGTATTAACGTTACCGTTTAAAACTTTTCCAGGTTAGTGGGGAAGCATACTCAGTGTTTCCTCCAGCGGGGGCAGGTCTGTGGAGCTGTTCGTTTAATAGTCGACTCGGAAGAAAGCGAACGTTTTGACAATAAACTACATCAACAGAACAGTATGTGGAGTTAAACTGGATGGGCCCAATAACCTCTGAGTAGTTCTACTTGTTGTTAAATTGCAATATGAGCAGCAGCCAACGGCATTATGTTGGCAGGACAATTTAAAAGGAAACCGCGACTACATTTTTTGTACAGCCCTATTTCTGATACTGTGGTGGCAGAAATTTTGCCATGGTGGGCCGCCACTACAAAATCAACAGAGGAAACACTGCATACTGCTCAAAACCAACATGAAAAGAATTTAGTAATGTTCCCTCAGCATTTTGGTTTGTTGCTAAAGAGCAGTGATGTTAAATGACCTGTTTCAGGTAACAGTATCCTAGGGTAGTGTTCCCCAACTACCGGTCCGGGGTTTATTTTGACCAGATTTATTTTTACTATGACCAGATTCTCTCCCGTCTCTCTTCGTATTGACACATCAGGTGAGATTTGCCGTTCAATGAAGCCCACAAACTTGCTAAAAAATGAGTAAACAAAACGTCTTTGCAGAGCTTTTTTGCTCAGGGGAAAAGGCCCGCGGAGGTGGAGACAGAAGAGGAGCCTACAACTTCAAAAGAAAAAGAAATTGAACCGCCTACTTAAAATACAGATTTATCGCAACAGGTGTTTCTCTCGACCCATTTCTGAACAAACCAGGTGAATCGAGCTTGTCAGTGCAAGAGGAAGATCAGCTGCTGGAGATTACAAATGACGGTGGACTTCAAAGTATGTTTGAGAGAACAACTCTGCCGGTGTTTTGGATGAAAATCAAGGCTGAAAATCCTGACATCGCCACAAAAGCACTGAAAACCCTGCTTCCTTTTCCAACATCCTATCTTTGTGAAGCGAGATTTTCTACAAAATCACGGAATAAACTTGACATAAGGAACGCACTTTGGGTGTCACTGTCTCCCGTTACCCCCAAATGGGACCGTTTGGTTGCACAGAAACAAGCGCAGGGCTCCCACAAGTTTTTAAATTATATATATATATATATATATATATATTTTATTAGATATTTGTTTTTGTGCTGGTCGTATCATTTTATTTTGTCGTGTTTATCCGCCACACCTTGAAGACCAGTCCGTGAAAATATGTCTTACATTAAACCGGTCCGTGGCGCAAAAAAAGGTTGGGGACCGCTGTCCTAGGGTACCGTCTATTTGCTGGATTTTTCGGAGGCAACGGTAGCTAACGCTAGCAAATAAGCCCACTGACAGCGATGTTATTGTTCATATTGTGTAAAATGAGCGACAACGGTGTCCTAGGGTACCGTCTATTTGCTGGATTTTTCGGAGGTAACGGTAGCTAACGCTAGCAAATAAACCAACTGACAGCGATGTTATTGTTCATATTTTTGCCCAATGTTTAGTATTGACAGTAGTAGCGGTCGTAGTGAGTGAAAATGTGATCTGAGATGCACATTGCAAAATGTGTTATGCATCTGGAATTGTTCATTAGCTATGTGGGATATCTGTAAAGCTGAACGGACTCAGAGTAGTAGGCTAAAACAGATTTTATTCTGATCCAAAAACTAGGGTCACTAAGATTATATCCTGGAATAGATTGTATAACATAATGCTTTTGAGAAACGCTGGCAAATAAAGCAAACTGTGGCTAAAAAGGAAGGTTTTCACTTAATTCAAATACATTTTATTATAGTATTAAATCATAACAAGAGTTATCTCAAGACACTTTACAGACCAAGCAATTAGTGCAACAGTGGTGAGGAAAAACTTCCTTTTAGGCAGAAACCTCGGACAGACCCAGGCTCTTGGTGGGCGGGCGTCTGCCGGTGCCAGTTGGGACACAGAGACACTGATACAGGTAAAGTTACTGTTGACAACTTTTTACAGCCATTCTCTCCCAGGGTTACTGGTCTCTTGGAGTGACAGATTGCATTGACAAGTCTAGCGCTGCCTCACGTGGCCTATGTGAGGTCAGCGAGGCTAGCTGCCTGTCGGTAACAGATGGTAGTATGTAGGCCTTGCCAGGAAGCCTGGCTTGATGGGCAGCTTAACCTGCTCTAGGCTTGGATTAGAAGACTTTGCCGAAGCCAGATGCCAAAAATCACATATAGAACCTCTTTAGTAGGGATAGACCTATTATCGGCCCTGGCTGATTATCGGCCCTGGCCGATTATCGGGTCGTTTTAGGGCAGTTTGCAGATTATCTGTATCAGTGTTTTATTTGCCTGATAACCGATAAAGTTAATTAAAGTGCTTGTTTTGCCACCGACAGGCTCAGATTAATATTCTAATATGTCCGACAACATTATGGGAAGGATCCCTTCAGAGATAGACCTTTAAAACCTCTTTGAGACCTTTCTGTTTAACCAGAAACAGCTCTGAAGTCCCTAGCGCTAAACCCACCAGACTCCATTTTAAAAACACGACACACGCAGAGCTGTGGGGTGGACGGAGCGATACAACGTAGACTTTGTTAAAGTCACAGTGAGTCACCGGTAAAGTGGTTGCGAGTGTGGTTACACTTTTCAAAACTCCACGCTGACAGCATATATAACGGCGAGGCGAAAGCAGTCACGGTATGGGTTAACTATGCCCTATTAACCGACTGACTGGTTGTCGGGCAAGGCAACATTATTTCTATAGAGCAAAAAAGGTGCCATTGGGTACCGGAACCAAATTCCAAGTACCGGTATTGGTACCGGTAACGGTACCCAACCCTACAGTCTACAGCACAACACAGATTATAGTGGACATACGAAGTAAAACCATTATGGTACATGGGGTACACTAGTCAACATCAAGGGAGAGATGTGTTCCTACGGACAAACACTCAAACCATTGACATAAAAAAAGGCCCAAAAAAACTACATCACTACAATTAGAAACTATAAAACTAGAAACTAGAGCTATCAACATGTTTATTAAGTCAGGAGCATCGGTTGCATGTATGATGGTACAAATTATCATCAGGCTGTAAATCATGACGCAATGACTAATAATTAAACATCGGTTAAAGCGTACCTCTCGCCAAAATGCAACCTAGGGTCTTTTTATGAATATACCCGAGTCAAACTTTCGTATAAAAGCATAATTAGGAAGGAAGCGCCACTTTTAAGATTTACCGTATTTTCGTTTTCGGTCAAATGGCCTTTTGAATGGGTGTGCTAGGGGCACTATTGTGTTCGCAAACTACTACATTATCACAAAAAAAAGAGGTTTTGAACAACTCACTCTGCAGTTGTTGTTTACGCTATCCGCCATCTCGCCAGTCAAAGAGAGTCGATAACAGGGAAGGTTATCGACTCCTCCCTATTACAACGTAACAGGGAGGAGAGTAAAGATGGAAAGCTCCTAAAGCTTAGTTCCATATAAATGCACGGATAATTTGTTGTTTTGTCGTTAGTGAAAAACAATATTGACCTTGTAGTTGAAAAAAGGAGCCTCAAATAAGAATGACATTTCCTCCTATGGAGTCCGTTCATTCGCATTCGGAGATCAACACTTTTTAACTGAGAAGATGACGGATAGCGTAAACAACAGCTACAGTGAGTTGTTCAAAACCTTTTTTAGTAAACTCTGTGTACACAAACAATGTTCTCAATGCTTGAGTTCATGCGTAGAGACCCTGGTGATACTTGGAGCAAAGTTTCATGTTGTCGAGCCTTCTTAGCGTTTGAAAAATAGCGATTTTGATGCTATCATAGTAGTGCCCCTAGCACTCCCATTCAAACAAGAACATTGTCACCTGACACAGATTTTAATATTTTAGATTTCATTTGTTTTAGGTGATTTTTTTATTGATCTATACAGTAAGTACAACATCTCATCACACCCAACAGATGCTAATGAATTGATTCCGTACAAAGTTTCTACAGGCTTTACACTTTAATGACGTCCCAGATCAACGCCTTGTTTTCAGTTGTTGAGAGTGGTTTTATTGCAGTAAGCTCTTAATCCACACTCTTACCTAAGAACCTGGCAAGCATCTATTTCCAGTAACAGACTGAGGAAACAGAGGTTGTGCGACAGACAAACTGGATGAGCCAATTTATTGACAGCTGGGGGTATTAGGTGACCACAGGTGATTGAGGCCGGATTCTTGGGTTAGAATAGATATTAAGATATGGCAAACCCCATTATCGGTGTAAGCATACAATGACCCACAAGCACACCACAGAACTTTTATACAGAGGAAAACTAATATGGCTTACTTAAAGCGTTGTTCATGGAAGAAGAAAAAAAGCAAATGTGTGAGCCATGTACAAGCTCTGTAAAGTGGATAGTCAGTTGACAATTCATTTACAAAACAGAGCTCAGAGGTTGGGTGGGAGGCATGCTCAAATAGAGCATTTGAAGCTTCAGACCCTTGATAAACCCTGCATGGTACAAAATATTTTTCCCATGAAAGTGTTATTTCTTTTCACAGCCGATTGAACTGGACGTATAACTGGCTCCTTTAGCTCCTTACCGTCGGTCACGCTTAGAAAAATACCACCCCTTCGAACAACAATTTATCCACATAATGTTCAAAAGATACTTACTTTGAAAGGAAGAAGAGGACAAAAAATCTGAGATAATAAAAAAAAAAAAAAATGTGCAACTACGTGAAGAATGAATAGTGAATTTGTTGTGCTCTCTGCATGATATATTTCATGTATTAGTATTACATTGAGCTGGACTGATTTTAGTTTAAAAGGCCTGCTCACACCAGACGGTAGCACCGCGAAATTTAGCCACACATCATCACACACATGTGGTACTAGAAGGTGATGTAGTGACTTCTCGCAGGGTTATGGTTATGGTTAGTAAATCAATGTAGCTGGCGAGCTAACCGCTAATAGACGCTACCAGACCGGAAAAATGCGAGCCCTAGACAGTCGCGATAACGTTCCATCTTCCCTGCGCTGTACCGTTCACTTCCTGCTGGCACTTTGTTCTCCGGATTGTACACAAATGTATTACTGAAGAGGGAAAAAAACTCTCCGATGTTGGTCACTAATGGGACAATAAGTTCACACAGTTTATTCAAGAAACAAATTTGCACCATCAAATCTTGTTTCATAACTGTCTGCAAAACCATGCATCTCTCAGTTAGTCAGTAAACTATGAAGTTATTAAAATTCCAAAATTCAAATATGAACAATTCATACGAGAGCCCGGCCATCAGTGTTGTCACAATATTGTTTCCGTGGTAACAGGTAATCATCTTATTACACCACTGTTACTAAGATCCCAGATGTTTAATTCTGTATGTGTGCCAGAGATGTGGACAGATGAAAATAGAACAATGGCCAATCACCCAAGCCTGATCTGTATTTAACATTATCTCACTTTCTCACATTCCTCTCGGATTTTTCTGCTCTTTCGCAAGAGGCAAAGAATTTTTAGCTTCCTTTAGTACTCACTGGAGAAGTGTCTGAAATATACATGGTGTATTTTGAGAACGGGGTCACACTCTGGAGGAGGTATAGCGTGACCAGATGAGAATGGGTGAAATTGGGGACAGAAGCATTCGGGGGTAGGGGTGGGCTTGGTTATGTGTCTCAGTACATTACATTCAGTGTCACAGTAAAAGTAAAACATGTGAAAGTTTACGAACATGAAGTCAACTGTCAGTCATTGGGAAAAGGAAAGCCGTCGTGTGTGCTGTGTGTATTGTAACAGTGCGTAAATCGTTATCGTTGCACAATATTCACTTCATTGTATTCATTTCATCGGTGCGGGGCCTGTCACATCTGTCAGCACGACGCGCATGTCATCTCATTCCGTCTCCTGTCCCTGCGACGGCAACTTCTGCCATCTTCATCTAAACTAGAAAATAAAAAGAGGAAAAGAGCACGCACGTGTGTTACTTTGTGGCTACGACTAATCAAAATATGGATTTAGCAAAGAGACAGAACGACAAGAGGCGACTCTTCATTGGGTCATTCGATTCTTGTACGATGCATGGGTGCCGATTCGATTTGTATTGCGATTTTCATTTATTGCGATTCCATAGTACTTGTATTGCGATTTTCTTTTCCTTCTTTAACAAAAACTAAAGTTGAATTATACACTTCTAGAGACAATATAGCATGAGACATTTCTAAAAAACTAATTGTTTCCTAAAAACAATGCACATCACATGTCAGTCTGACATTTATTTCATTTGTAAAGAACATTACATGGATTTTCTGCTTTTGGTCTGTTTTGCTGGAAACAGTTATGATGTACTCGTATTTAACATCTTTGGTTATAAGAGGTTTTCGGGACAAACGGGACAGGATTCGAAATAACTGTAAAAGGTTTTTTTGGGACGACTGCTCACCCTAGGAAGAGGTGTATCATACAAGCTCATTTCTAGGCAAACTGCTGCCCTGAATCAATACTGTGGGCTGAAACTGTGGTCTTCTTTCTTCTCTTGTCCATACAACATAAATAAATAAAACACTTCCGGGCCTGAAGAGCAGAGATGAATCAATTGATCGATTAATTGTCAACTATCAAATTAATCGCCAATATTATGTAATAATAATTACATCCAGCACTACTTTAGAGTGTTGCTGGATTGCATGCTCAGTATAGAGCTATTCTAAAACACCAGTGCAAGCTGAGCTACATTCCGTGGTCAGAACAAAAACACAAAACACTCGCCCAATGTGAGGTCAATATGCACAACTCTCGTTCCTTGTCGCTGAACTTCATCCATCTGTTACATCAATATCACAGTAGAACATTTTTTCCAGCGCTATGTGCAAAAATGTCTTGATTCTTGGTTTGTCGTGCTCACGGTTATGAAAATGAGAACCATGCACCAGTGCTTATAGGCCTTTTATGTAAATAACAAACTGGATGACTGAGAACTACAGTGTAAGTTCTAGCATTGTGAATGGAATTCAAGCAGAGCAGAGGGCTCTACAGTGAGGAGAACAGAGCCTTCCAATAACTGGCTGACCTGACTTTATCACAGTGAGTTGCCAAAATGGGTTAGGGAGCAGTAGCATAGCTCTCACAGCAAAGCATCATGGTTCAACCAGAGAACCAAATGACCAATGTTTATTGTGTCAAGCAGAGTCCTTGGCTATCCATGCGTAAATAGACATGACCGCTTCCAGCATTGTTGTTGTGTGTACGTGCCCTGCGTCACTGATGCATTAAAATCTGAAAAGACGAGGTAAACTCATTATTGGCGTGTCCAGGGAACACACCCCAGGATCTTTGCTACCATTGTAACACTAGGCAAAGCGCCCAGGTGTTTGCTTCACAGCGCCCTTCCCGATAAAAAGAAGGAAGAAAAAAAAACTATTCTCTACCATGTCATTTATGGTTGCACTAGCTTCTCTGTCCACTCCTACACGTTTGACTATGGGTGGGGCTCAACACACACACAGTGAACCAGGTGAAGTGAAGGTAACGTTTAATTAGTAAGTAAAATACGAAAAGAGGAAAAATGTCCACCAGCTTTATCCGCAGTTGTTGTTTGTTGCTATTGTTGTTGATGCTATTAGCTTAACAGCACGCTTGTTACTTAAAGGTGCTGTGGGTAGGATTGCGAAGATCCAGGACTTAGCCAAAAAAATCTGAACATCGACAACTTCTCAGTCCCTCCCATATGACAGAAAGTTTGTTTTATAAGTCTTTATAAGTCTTACCTACTGCACCTTTAAGCTAAAAGTGAATTGTTACAAACAAGCTCAAACAAAAACTGTCTGTATGTAGTTATCATAGCTTGCCATGAATCTTAAAATTTGGCAAACTCGCTGAGGATGCAAGAGTGTGCGGTTCTTCTAATGGAAATATAACTTTTTGGCAACAGTCTGCAGCTGCAAAAAACAACACAGATGGTGTGTTCACTTGAAACGCACTTCGTCAGCCTCGTGGTGCATTCAAAGTTATTGTAAAATACCCTTTTCCCATCCAGTGGTTGTTTTGGTCATTTACCATAAATTTACTGGTGTAAGTTATTGTCATAAGTTATCGTTATTACATTTGTAATAAATCATTTAATTACAACCATATGGCCTTAAATGTCGCCGACTGTCGTTTGGTGCTCCTTTATATCTTTTGAAAAGTATCGCGTCATGCACCATTTAGGCACCTGCACCGTTTCAAAAGAATCGTTTTAGTACCAGTATCGGAAAAAATCCAAACGATACCCAACCCTTTTTGTCAGTTGAGTTCAAATATCAACTATGTTTGCACAGCATCGGCCAACCGTCGGCAGAAAAGGCAGTCGGACTGGTCAGTTGGCTCCCTGAGGTCCAAAAAGTGCCTCGGAACACACCGAAGCGACGCCGACTTGAGCGTACGTTCTACGCGAGACGTAATACGTCTCCATAACAGCAGGCGGCGCTAATCTGTATTGTAACCCCAAAAAAATAAAAAACGGAAATGACGAACGCGTCACGTGGGTCTGGCTTCTCCAGCCGAACATAATGGCGGCTTGTTCGAAATATGATCTTGTATTTTACAAAAATAGTTCACTGAAACGTGTTTCTGAAAACATTTTAAGCGAGAAATAGGCCATGCAGTTGCTGAATCCGTCTTCATTTCAGATCGACAAAGGCCAGTTTAAAAGATTTGTGAGAGGCGTCCGTCACTCATACAGCCTGATTTCCGGGTTAGCAATCCACCAATCAGATTGGTCATTGAGTCCGACTGCCCGCCCTCTGACCCAGCAAGTCAGGTCGGCCAAAATGAAGGCCACTGGCCCTTCCGATGGACGACGGCACAGAACACACCGAACAGACTCGAGTCACTGACCTCGCCAGACTGTCCGACGGCCGATTATCGGATTGGTGTGTCAGGGCCTTTACAGCACCTTTAACCAATGAGTGACATATATTTTAGTTAAAAAATAAAGAAAGGAAAAGGTAAACTACAGGAAAACAACATGTTGCCAGCCACCCATATGCATTCTATTTGAATCCTGCAACGTGACCTTATACCTGCTACATTCCTCTGACTGGAATACAAAATATTTCTTGTTTAGGTTTGTTAACGCTCTCTGCATGACATAGACCGAGAGAAAACCAATCATTTGTAAGCCAGCGACTTCCCAGTAACTCAAAAAAGCCACTCACAAATAGCACATAATTGAAGCAATTAAAAATGCAAATGTGATCTAAGAGATAGATTTAGTGAACATCACCAAGGGTATACATTTCGTAAAAGGGAGATGTTAATTCTCCTGAGAATAAACAACAAATTTTAGTAGCAGTCAGTCGGTAATCAGGTATTTCACATTTTCATGTCTAGGCTCAGAAAACTAACTCTGCATGTCCTATGATGTGAATAGGCTGATATACTTTTTTTTTTCCATATAGATCACTCACCACAGTAGTAAGTCTGTACGCCCCACCAGTACGTTCAGTCAGGGCCTAGTACCATGGGCTCAGAACCTGCAGCAACAAAAGGGTGGGAAACTCAGTTAGAGGCTTTTGAATTATATCAGATGAGAGACGACCAGAAGTATTTTGGTAAGCGTATTGGAAATCAACAGAACTGTGGCATCCTACCGCAAGTCAAAGCTCACATCATAAAATAAAACTATACTCAAATTTTACCCAAACACTACCCAAGTATCACAGAGTTTCTGTGCTAAGTGACTGTACAAGATGAATCGACACATAACCCATTTCTCACAAATCTCCAAAAGGCAAATGGAAGGTTTATTTTGTAGACGTAAACAGATTTTAAACTTGAATTATTTATCATTTGACAGAGCCTCACATAAATGTAACATTGCATGCGTATACTTAAAAGAGGTTTATAATAACCTGAAAATGTAATGGCTGTACAAAATATGCATAGTATTCCATTTCTTGTTGGTGCTAACGTCAGACGTAACAAACAGACAGACAAACAGACGTAAACTAGTACTAATACTAGTTATAAGCTCTTAAAGTGCCCATAAACACTTTTTCTGGGATTTGGGGTGTTCTTTTGTGTCTCTGGTGCTTCCACACACATACAAACTTTGAAAAAATTCCATCCATGCTGTTTTGAGTGAGATACAGTTTCTGAATGTGTCCTGCCTTCAGTCTCCGGGTGAGCCGTAGCTCTAGCATGCTAATGCTAACGCTAGCATGCTACCTCGTTCTCAATAGCAAAGCACTGCTATAACACACACAAGTTCACCATAATCTACAAAATAACTACTTACATGTGCGCCCTCATTTAGAAGTCTCCCAGCTTCTTTTACTGTCTATGGAGCTAGCTAGCTGACATGATCTACATCTGAGCTACGCATGTGCGAGTGCAATCAAAGATCGTGCAGAAGAAGAAGAAGAAAAGAGGTCTCACTCTGTAGCTAAAACAGAGACCAGCTGAAAAGAGGATCTGCAGCAGTGAGAGAGCTGTGCAGTACAACAAAAATATGGTGTTTTTTTGAAAATTAAACCATGTAAACCTATTCTAGTACAACCTTAAAATACAATTATGAACCTGAAAATGAGCATAATATGGGTGCTTTAAAAATATGCTTTGCAAATGAGGATGGAAATGCATGTGTGTCAGGCCTCAATGACACACAATGCTGCATGGTGAGACAGTGAATAATTTTCACTTTTTTGTCAATAAACTATTTCAAATCAATCAGTCAATCAATCAAACACTGCATTACTCCGCCGGGCACCTTTAAAGCAAATGTCATGCACATGCCACTTACTTTACTACCTACATGTGTAAAAATGATCAAAATGTAAAATAATCCCCATGAAGCGTCAGCCAGCAGTACATGGAGACTGAATGGTCTAACCATGTGACTGACACTCATTCAGAAGTCTGAACAATGGATACTACACCACATTAGACAATGTGCTCTGCCTACATTTACAGCAGATGGCCAACATAAAAGAAACACATGTAATGTAAAGCAATGCATTACAAAACAAAACTGCAATCAACACCTTTGTGAAGCCTGTAATTCCCCTATCACCTTTTTGGTGATACTGTGATTCAGTTCTGTGGTAATAATTACTAAGGCTGCAGACTTAGGTGGTGTCGTGGTGTTTTTCCATTGGCACTTTGGACCATGCTGCACCGATTGACGTTTCGAATTACCAGTTTAAACGTGGATTCAAATCTTGTTGCCCTCCTGCATCCCCGTTTGTACTTTCAGATAGCTGCTTTATTTTAGTTTGAGGTTTGCGTTCAGCTGTAGAGTCTTGTTAAGTTACTGCTGATGAAAACTCAGATTCCGATGCTTGACAACAAAAGCTTTTAAATAATGTGTGGCTTTTATTGTGAAGAATTTATAGAAAATGAAATGAGTTTATCCCCGTCTAGGGCTCGACCGATACTGGTTTTACAAGGCCGATACCGATTGTTTGTATGTTTAATGAAACCCATAACCAATATTTGGAACCGATATGCATTTACAGTGAAAATGAAAATCTTTAAATCAAAATTAGATTTTGGAATGTTACAAACTCCGACACAAAACTTTGTTTAAATGCTTTAAGCAATTATTTACAGAGGGACAGACACAAAGCTGTAGCCGAGCCAAAATAGCGCAATTTTTAATTTATTAACTTTATCGGTTATCAGGCAAATAAAATGCCGATGCAGATAATATGCAAACTGCCAAAAAAAACGGCCCAATCTCTATCCCTATCCACGGCGCTCATTGACTCAAGACAAGCATGTTACAGTTAAAGACACACCTTCAAGCAGGTAGCCCCGTTGTAATGGAGATGCAAAGCCCTGCCGTGCTGGGATGACGCACCAAGCCAAACCGAGGCAAGCCAAGCCAGCAAATGTGTATGGAAAAGGGCTTTAGAGTGTTGCTGGATTGCATAATACTAAGAAGTGCACTGGAAATCATATTCAGCATTTTCAGGCTCCTTCTCTTGGCTTACTACTTCCTTCACCATTTTTCCTGGCCTCGACTCCTTCTATGCCTCTTTCTTTCTTTAGTCAGCCTATCCTATGATTCTTCTGTCTTTCCCTCCCTCCTGTTGCTGGACCTGCTGCCTCTCTGTACAGTGTTGGCGAGGCTGTGGTCAGAGGCTGCAGAGCAAAAGCCAGAGATAATGTTACCACAAAGAAAGCAAAGGTAGTTGGGTGTGGCCAGAGAAACGCTGAAGTGTTGAGGGATGCCGAGGGCTTGCTGGAGTACACGGCCCTGGCATGAGAGGAATGAGGATTTGTAAGCAGCTGGTTATCTCTTGATCAAACGTGAAATATGAAACACCTGTTCTTTTATCTCTGCCTTCATCAGTAACCATTTTAAAAAAAGGGTAATTTCGGTATTTTCGGACCCTATTTTCCTATTAGAGTGCTGATCGGGCCGCATTTTTCTGTCCGAGCCCAGCCCGCGTCCGACAGAGCAGTAACCGAACCCGACCCGAGCCAGACAGGCATTAAAGATATTTATGTCCGAGCCCGACCTGAGCCCGACACAGTTAAAATCTCATTTTTTTTCTCATACTAATGACACATGTACGTTTGTTTGTGTGGAAAGCCCGCTTTTATTAAGCAACTGTAGGAAGGCATTCGGAAATGTCAACAGATGAGCACATCAGCGCACATGGGGCAACAAGAGCACGTTAATAAGCCGTTTAATTTAAAATGTTCAAAGTGCTAACCTTTCCTGATTGCTTTGTTCCCGACCGTGGACAGAAAACCAGGGAGACTCGTTACCTCCAGGGGCGGCGTTATAAAATGAATAACATCGGGTCTAAAATCCTGTTTCTGGTGAGCAAACGAATGAACTTGGCTTTCAACCTGGGGTTACTTATTCCACCAACTCTGCGCCGGTCGCATCTACACGTCTGCTTCCTCTTTCTCTCTTCTGCCCACTTTACTCTCTCTCACACACACACACACACACACACACACACACACACACACCGTTGGGTCCCGTCCTGTCGGGCTTGGGTCGGGTATCCGCACTCTTGGAAATTGGTCGAGTATTGAGCGAGAATGCTGTAACCGGCAGCCGTAATCCAGGCTGCAATGTAACCCTATTGGGCAAATGTGCATCGTTAATTTTGTCCACTAAAAATGCTATTTTTGCCACTGGCTCAGATTATTATTCTAAGTGTCTGACAACATTATGGAAAGGATCCCTACAGAGATAGCCCTTTTTGATAAAGGGTCAAATCCATTTTGTTAAACAGAAACAGCTCAGAAATTGCTATCGCCAAACTCACCAGACTCCATTTAAATTAACAGTAATTTTAGTGTGTATAGAGACAGCATATTTTCCTTTGGGGGTTTATTTCAGCCAAATCAGAGTGGTGATTGTTGGAACAGTGCAAAGAAGAACGAAAACGGACAGTTTTATTTAGTTTTTGTGGACTTTGAATGAAGTGTGTTTAACTGTTTATTTAAATGGACTCTGGTGGGTTTGGCGATAGCAATTTCGGGGCTGTTTCATGTTGAACAAAAAGGATCTTACTCTTTAAACAAAAAGGTTGACCTCTGTAGGAATCCTTTCCATAATGTTGTCAGTCACTTAGAATAATAATCTGAGCAGGTCAGTGGTAAAACAAGCACTTTTTGTGGACATAAATTGGTGCGCAATTGCCCAATAACTTACATTGTAGCTTGTTTTGCAGCTGCCGACTTCAACGGTTTCGCTTAATACTGGACCAATGTCAAAGATTGTTGTTCCCATCAGACACTTACACAAAAAAATAAGAAAATAGGGTCCAGGTTTTAAAAAATAAAAACGAAGTTACTCTTTAACAGGAAAAGATGAACACCAACAGCAGCACTCAGGGGGAGTAGCTGAGGGTGGGCTTGCCACACAAATATTTATTAATTACACAAAGGCTAATATAATATAACCCATCCACTAACCCAACTGCTGACGCTGCTGCTAGAAAGCAGTTCAAAGAGGAACCAGTCACAGGCTGATGGCATTTAAGAAAGCTATAAGACAGATTCCATACGAACCTACATTAAGTCAGTGTTGAAAGCTAACTGGAATTTTTATGATTACGTCCAAGTTTCCAACCAAGCCACCCCTCTGTAACTGTAGTTGAAAAACTGTCTTGAAAATGCATTAGGAATTCCCAGTGGTTTAGAAAGGAAATAATTTCCACTAAGCACCACTAAAAAAGAATGACATATATATATTACAGTAAGTGCCATTTTTCTTTCAACCAACACAAAACATCTCGGCGTGTCTTTCGCAAAATGTCGCAGCCCTTCCCGATATGTATATTCGCCAGTTGATATCGCGTTAGTCTATATGCTTGACGTTCCACTTCTGGATTTCCCTCATTTAGGCCGGATATCCGTTGCTTTGGGCTTCCTTTGTGTTGGCATTTTAAACTCCGGTCGATTTAAAACGACTGTGGTTAACCTTTTCTCAGATCTCTGCAGGGTAAATCCAGACAGCTAGCTAGACTATCTGTCCAATCTGAGTTTTCTGTTGCACGACTAAAACAACTTTTAAAATGTACACGCTCCACCAAAACAAGTTCCTTCCAAACCTATTTTTCAGCGGCACCGCGGCTTTTCTCCGGTGCTTAGCACCGCCCCAAGACGAACCAGAGCACGTTTTCCTCCCATCCCTGAATGCTATGTGGAGTAACCAGACTCACAGAAACACGGTGGCATACACAATTACTAAAGAAACAGCTTTAAAAACGATTAATATATATTATTATTTTTATCCAATTTTAAAATTTTTATGTATGAAAAACAACAGCACAATAATATCAGGGTTCAACAATAAGGGTTTGTCCGATGGCCGGGGGCAAGTAAAACGCCACGTCGGGCAAGTAAACAAAACAACCCACTTGCCCGTTGGGGCATCATGGTATCATGAATGGCATTATTGTTCTCTTGCCCCCATCGTAGAACACTTGCTGACGATTTGTGAATGTGCCGTTGGCCTACAGCTGGGCAATGTATCGATATTATATCGATATCATGATATGAGACTAGATATCGTCTTAGATTTTGGATATCATAATATGGCACAAGTGTTGTCTTTTCCTGGTTTTAAAGGCTGCATTACAGTAAAGTGATGTCATTTTCTGAACTTACCAGACTGTTCTAGCTGTTCTCATTATTTGCCTTTACTCACTTAGTCATTATATCCACATTACTGATGATTATTTATCAATAATCTCATGATGTAAATATTTTGTGAAAGCACCAATAGTCAACACTACAATATCGTTGCGGTATCGATATTGAGGTATTTGGTCAAAAATATTGTGATATTTGATTTTCTCCATATCGCCCAGCCCTACGTTGGCCAATCGAAAACTGAGTTGGTGCTTGGCACTTTTGACTTTTTTTGTTCGACATGTGTTTACGCTACATGTGATGCTTTCAACGTTTTTGACTTTTTCTTCAATATTTGACGCTTTTGTAAATGCTTTTCTCAGCATATTTTTCGGAGTTCTTTGACGCGTTCTTTTTCCGGGAAAAAAAAACGTTCACCTGCCCAAGCGGACAAGTGAAAAAAAAAACCTTAATGTGAATAATAAACAATTTTGTTTCTCTTAAATTCAAGTTCTTCAATTCCTATGAACCCTCTCACTTTGCAATAAAGACTTAGTTATTAGGCAGCCCTTTAAATCTCTCTTTTGTCCCATAACAGCCTCCTTGTATATGGGGAGCTTATGGAGCACAGGCCTTTCACTCAACAACAATGCCACATCATAAACATGGGTCATATCACTAAGTACATGTTAACACCACAAATCCATGATGAGATCAGTCTTTTTTCATACTGCCCAATCCAAGCCACATGAAGCAAGCTCAAACAAAGCAGAGATCTTTCAGATTTAACCCTGCACTTCTGACGCAGCGCTAAACCCCGGCTTTTCCTGATAATAATGCAATACAGTACATCAGAGCACTGCAAGGATCCCAGGACATTTAGCTGGAGTTAACAGCTCTCTCATGAAGTACACAGGCAGCACCTCAACAGAGGGGAGAACCCGCCCACCCATACTAAATTAAAGTCACAGAGAGCTTGCAAGCAATTGATATAGGCTGTGGGCTTGCACGTTTTATTTAAATGAAAATTCATATTGCAATAATGCGTTCTATGTAGGGTGGCATCCATAAGGTGTGTCACTCATAATTTGTTTATTGGTATATCGTTGACATCAGCGGTGCAAATTTCACGTGGTCTGCTTTATCATATCTACTAGGGGTGGAACGGTACACAGAAGTCACGGTTTGGTTCATACCTCGGTTCAGGCATCACGGTTCGGTACGGTACAATGGAGGGAAAAGCAAAACAAAAATGCAGAACGCAAATTGTTTTTATTGTGCATGTCTCAGGCTGTACCACCTAGTGTCATACAGTCTCTCCCCTGAGCTAGCTGCAACAGCCTGAAGTGTGTAAAGTAAGATGTAAACAGTAAACAATAAGTACCGCATACAGCATATCTGTTCTCTGCAAAGACAAACTAAATTACCTGATTAATACAACGTTATCACGACGTCTCCCGGGCCATTTTTCACCGCAGAAAGCTGCTCCCTGCCTGGCTAAAGCTAATATAGTTAGCCTGAAGAAACAAGGCATTTGTCCTACCTAACATTACGGTTCAGAGCCGCGACGCTGGGAAACGTAAAACTTATCCACCACTCTCTCGCCTGTACTACCGTAACTGACTGGGAAACCGAAGTTTTCCCAAACTTGCGATCTTAAAGTAACTAAAACTGCATGCATATGCGGAGCTCGGCTACATAGGCGGCGCGCCAGAGCTATAGAGCTAAAGTGGGGCTACAGATTAGTTCCGCATTACATTAATTAATTTGCAAGCAAGTTTTATTTATTTTTATACCGTGTATTATCTGTGTAAATTCATGCACCGAACCGTGACGCCCATACCGTTTCGGTTCAATAGGAATACATGTACCGTTCCACCCCTAATATCTCACAAATACACTGCAGCAAAAACGTTTAGATGAGTGTTTAACCGCTCTAATGTAAGCTGCAAACGTTAGCATGGCCAGCTAACTAGTTAGCTATATATATATATATATATATATATATATAGCTGTAAACAGGTTACTATACTTACAATAGTAACCTTGCATTACTTGCAAAGCTACATAATGCATCATTAGCTGTGTTAACTATATTGTTTTTTTGAGTTATAAATTACATTAGAAATGTGAGGTGGCTGGCACTGGATGCTACTATAGCAGAGTTTAAGCTAACATTAGCTGCCCTGCTCTTTATTGGATTTGGGAAACGTAACACTCCAGCTATTCTAGAGAAACTTTTTATCCTATATAGTAGGGCTGGGCAATACACCGATATTATATCGACATCGCTATATGAGGCTAGATATCGTCTTACATTTTGGAAAACAAAGTGTTGTCTTTTCCTGGTTTTAAAGGCTGCATCACAGTAAAGTGATGTCATTTTCTGAATTTACGAGACTCGCTAGCTGTTTTATTATTTGCCTTTACCAACTTAGTCATTATATCCACATTATTGGTGATTACTAATCAAAACTCTCATTGTGTAAATATTTTGTGAAAGCACCAGTAGGCAACCCTACAATATCGCCGCAATATCGACATCGATGTATTTGGCTAAAAATATCGTGATATTTGACGTTCTCCATATTACGACGGAGCATTAGGGCCACATCAAAGGAAAAAAAATGAGGAAGATATTTTTTATTTATTTTGCATTTCGAGAACAAAGTCGAAATGTCGAGAATAAAGTCAACATGACGAGAATAAAGTTGAACTATACCATTTCGAGAATGTCGAAATGTCGAGATTAAAGTTGAAATGATGAGAATAAATTCAACTCCTTTATCACTTAATCACATTAGAGCGACTGTCCGCCACGCCAGCTGCCATGTAGGCAGCATCATAGATATGGGTTACATCCTTAGAGTGCCGCGCTCGCCTGAGCGCCACTCCTTCAGGATCAAACAAGTTGATTAATTGTCTTATTGTGTATTGTGATACAACATATCCTCTCTGTATTGCACGTAGGTGTAACCATCGATACCCTTGCATCTGTCCATTACAAGCTATTTCAGTTTGCAGGAATACGGCCACCTCTTCCAAGTTTGTGTGGTTTCTCCTTCTGAAGAGACGCAATTTTCGGCACAATCTCTTCAAAGTCCTAATACTTATCACCACACTGTGTTTATGCGCTAAAAGAGAAAGAGTTCATGCACTTTGTAGAATACTATAGGTAAAGTTAGTAGTTTGGTTTATTCTCAAAAGTCCGACTTGATTCTTGAAATATCAAGTTTTTTCTCGACATTTCAACTTTATTCTCGACATTTCGACTTTATTCTCAAAATGCAAAATAAATAAAACATCTTCCTCCTTAATTTTTTTCCCTTGATGTGGCCCTGATGCTCTGTCGTACCATATAGCCAAGCTCTACTATATAGAGTACCATTTGCCAAAAACATCAGTTTGTCCTCATCTTCATATCCCAACATTATTATTTTTATTTGCATGTAGCTTTAGCCCAAGCCTTTTAGGACATTATTATGTACAGTATGTGGCTATCAATGGCATATTTAGACCCTTTCACATGTTTCTCATTTCAAAAACAAGTCAGCTGGAAACCAACCACAGAGAGTTAGTGTTAATTAGCTTTTGTTTACTTCTCTGTGAAATCTGAAATGAAAGAGTAATTGCTGTAAGTTTTGAGTTGTTATTAGTCAACTACCTATGCCAGCGTCACGCTGGATTGGAAAGCTTGTCGCGCTTAGCAACATGATCAATTGAAGTTACTCTCAAAAGCTGAAAAAGCACCAGATAAAAAGAGAGAAAAAACATATTCAGCGGGAACAGAAGTAGCAGGAGTGCACAGACAGGAGCAGGCCAGTTGTCATATATCGGTGGACAATCTTCCACTGCACAGGCAGAATAACAAATGTGGACACCGAACCCCTTTTAGAAGCACAGGCAGCATACCCAGGGCGCCAGTTTTATACAACTAGTGCTTCTGACGTCAACATAGACAAAGCTCGTTTTAGGGCTGCACAATTAATCAACAATGCAATATTGCCGTTTAAAATGCTTTCTTAGCTCATATAAACTTACGCTGTATATCAAATTAGCCCAGGTTGACCGCCTGCCGGTCTTACGCGTTGGGGACTTTTTATGTATTATATTTTTATGTATTCTATGTTTAAGATGTGTTTTTTTTAACTAAAATGTGGTATACAAGTTGTGAACACACAGTGCGTAGGCTCCGCTTCTGTGTGTGTGTGTGTGTGTGTGTGTGTGTGTGTGTGTGTGTGTGTTTAGCTTAGTCTAATTTCGATGCAAAGATTTGTTAATCAGTAGAAACGTAGCACAACGTGGAATCGAACTGATTTAATTTTGGGTGGAAAGTTTTGGTGCAATTGTATTTATATATTTTTTTCGTGTAGGAGATGCACTGAATTCAGGAACATTTTAAGTCGTGTGTTGCAGCAATGTAGCAGAACATAGAAGTGAAAGCAGTAGGGATGCACGATGTATCGGTAATCACATTGTTACCGGCCAATGTTAGTCTTTTTTTTTTTTATACATTGGCATCAGTCCGATGAGCCAAACTGGTTCCTCCTGTTTGTCAGGGCGGTGCGTGTATGCGTGTGTGTGTGTGTGTGTGTGTGTGTGTGTGTGTGTGTGTGTGTGTGTGTTTTCTTGCCACGCAGACGCGTGGACATGCTTAAGACAAAGCAATGTCTATGATCTGGATGGTTTTCACAGTGAAAAAAAAAAAAAGACACGGAAATTGCAGTATGCAATACATGCAAGGTCGAAGTAATATAAAGAGGCCGTGTCAAATCCTTCCAACACTGCCAGTTTGATCCCTAATATGAAAAACCGCCATTCAGAAGTTACAAGTTCAGGAGCAAGCTACTAGCAAGCACACAGTAGCTGCTACCCACATGTTAGTGAAAGGGTGGAGACAGAGATTGTGACTAGGGATGCACGATATTGGATTTTGGCCGATGCCGATACCGATGTATACACATTTTTCCCCTGATATATATACACTTTTAATTCTATTTTTACCTTATTACACTCATGTGTTGTAGATAAGGCAATACACAAGACAAACATTTGATTCTACCATGAATGTATCATTTTACAAATGTAGACAGACATTAACCGCTGAAAAATAGGTCAATTATTTCACTTGGAGGAGAAGAATATAGATATGACAGTGCCACATTTTATTTTTAAGTTCAGACTTCAAACTTCAGTCCTTAGGAGTAAAATATATAAAAAATACATTTTCAAATGAAAAATGTACATCTTCTCCTACTTGAACAGGTCTGCCAAATGCTTCCCTGACATAGTGGTGTAGTAGTTGACATTGTACTGAAACTTAAAGTGGTCAAGTGCACAAAAAAGGCAGCTGCAGTCCAGACCTACACTTCAGTCCTTAGGACCCACTTTAAAGTATAATCAAACTTAAAACCAAGCTCCATATACAGTATTGCCTTGTGAGCCACAGACAGTCCTGTAACAACTCAGTGACAAACAGTGTGCTCTGTATTGCAAAGAAAATACATTTTATCCTTCACTTGAACTTGAGTCGTGCAAACCTTTTCAGTCCAACTAAGTAGGGTGACAACTTCAGCTGACGGGTAGGCTTCTGTTCAGCTATTTATTTATTTTTTTAATACCAGAGGTATGTTTTTCTTCATAAAAATGAGCATCTCTGCTTTTTCACCGTCCGTTCAATTTCTCTTTTCGTCTATCACATCTGCACACATCACACAGGCAATGCTAAACAGCCGTTCACCGTCAACACTTGTGCAGGGCGCACACAGGTATTTGCGTGCAGCAGGAGCGAGGGAAGGGAAACGGGCTTGGTTGCGTTTCCAGTAGTCCAATGGACTGTTGTTCCTGGGAATTGTGGGTTCGGCCAGGTATGAGATGACCTATGAAGTAACAGAATACCGAAATATCACTTACTGATTTTTTGCAGATTTTTTTTACTGTATGCTTTTTAGGCATTAACAGAGCAGAGAGTTTTTTTCTTCCAGAAATCAAATGATTTATTAGTTGCACGTTTATTATTAATACACAGGCCGAATTATGACACCTTCATTCACCGCCAGTTGCAGTGTGTGTGCCATGCACGGTAGACTTGCCACACCAAACTCCACCATAGCTATAGCCATGTTACGGGCATTGTCACGTAGCACGGCATGCCCTCGTTCTCTTTCTATTTTCCATTTCCCACACATATTATCAAATAAGGATGCAATTGCAGCTGCTGAGTGAGAACCTGAGCATTCCTGTGAGTGTAACACAGCTTTTTTAAGGGTGAAGTCTTCGTCTATCCACTGGGCAGTGAGGCTGAACGTGCTAATAGGACTCGCGCTTGATGTACAAATGTCCGTTGTAAAGCTAATGTGACTAGCGCCGACGAGGAGCTTTTCAAATGTGACTGAAGTAGAGACTGCTAATGGGTGTTTTTTCCTTCTTACTTTTCAAAAGGTCTTGGTGCTGCTCAGGATGACGGCTCTTAGGATGCGTAATCATATTTGTAGTGTTGAACGAGTGTTGTTTTACGCCTCCTCGCGTAAACGGACGAGTCCGATAGCGAGTTAAGGTTACATGATTGTCCTCAGCAGGTTGATGTCGGGTTGCTTTTCTCCAAAAGTTGAATCGGAAATAACGGAAATACCTGCGTTTTTAAACAGACTGACGAGTGACGACCGACGCAGTGTGTGTGAATGAATGCTCAGCCAGCCGGAGCCTCACTGTATTGGCATTATGCACGGCCGTACTAGCTTACCATTTTCACCTTATCGCCTGAAAACGACACCAGGCTGCTAGAGTATAACTGGACAGGCCTCTAGAAACATCCGACTGCTTGTAACTCAACATTTCTCCGTTCTTGGCTGAGATGGACGACATAGTGCTGCATTAATTAGCCAGCAGCTAGCAGACATTTAGCAAGCAGCTTAATCTCAAAACACCACAGTGAAGTTCAGCTCGCGTGCACGTTTTGTTCGGAAAAACGCTTCGTTTAATTAACGTTACCAACGTTGATTCGCTCGCGGTGTTTCCGCACGGGGGGATTACTACTGTCGCACACCGGGCTGACGCTGCTGGCGACACATGCCATGAAGACATTACAAAATGAAGAAAGAGCGTAAGGGGCTAACAGAAGAGACAGGCTGGAGAAAACGACGGAAAAGTCTCCAAAGTTTGGAATCAGCTCAAACGAAAAACTCTGTACAGCGTGTCTGCTGCAAAATCGAACTAGCTTACCACAATAATAGCACGACGTCAACGCTTCTCAACAGAAAACACTGAGTCTAACTTAATCATCCATTCCACGAAGCGGACCCGACAAAAGTAAATCACAGAGTCGTATGGACGATGAAACTACACCAAACACAACAACTACCAAAATTAAAGACAAGAAAATACGTGGTAGTGACCACAATTTGATCTAAAGAGCCGGAAAAAACAGTTGACTGTTGCCACCAGAAACAGCTGATGAACGATCTACTAGCATAAGTGTAACAGAGCTGTGTGACATTGTAATCAAACTAGTGCAGTGCCCGTTGAAAATGTGCCTGTTTGGAACGGGCCGATCGCTTGGCCTGTGGTACTGCTGCTTGTAGAATTCTTCAAAACCAAATTGCACCCTGAAATTACTTACAGAAGGACCCCAAACCACAATGCAACTCCACTGTATAGCCTATCCTACTGACTTACAGTGTAGGCTACGTCTACTGCTGTATTTACCTGACAGAGAACGCGGCAGATTCAGAATGTAATCACAAACTATCGCAATGACAATGTGGAGTAATCCAACATTAGTGTCATGGACTCTACCCATCCGGCCCGTTATGAGAGCTAATCAGCACATCTGCGTTCATCAACCACCAGAACCGGACCGTTCGTGTGTGTGCGCACACACGCATAGAGAGAGAGAGAGAGAGAGAGAGAGAGAGAGGGGTTGTCTCGTGTCATTTGATCGTTAACGTAGTGCTACTTTGCACATTTTTGTGGGCCTGAGGTGTATGTCACATTTTACTCACTCAGTGAGCAGAGGGGGAGTGGCCAGCGGCTAGAGCGGCAAAAGCCAACGTGTGCTTCTTTTACCGACGATATCTTTTGCATTTCTTATCCAAACAACGTCAAACTTGGCACTGCACTTACTCGTGCCCGTAGCAAGACACCTGTCAAGTTTGAAATTCATTGGACGGTTCGAGAGATATGCGCATAACACACACACAGACAGACAGACCTTCCTGCAACCTTATAGATAGATGTATAAATGAAAATAGGTTGAGTATAACTAATATTTACATATAGGCCTATATACAGATCAGTCTCAGGTTGAAACTTAAAGTGACTGAAAGTTAAGTTGTACAACTTAAGGTAATGTTTAGTTTGAGGTTATTATTGCATTTCAGAAAATGTTTTCTTTAAAAACAATGTAATATGGCACTTAAATGCACTTAATATTTTTTGTTTTTTGAGAAATGACATTGTAAGCAATGTATGCAATACAAATGTTGCTTTTTCCGAAAAGTAGGCTGAACCAAACTATTGTATGTTATTGCCCTTCAATAAAACAAAATTATTTATTATCCAATGACTCGATTAATCGATGGAATAATCGATTACTAAAATAATCGATAGCTGCAGCCCTAATTCGGATCCAGCCCTATTTAAATTGCACCACAGCAATATATCAAATTGAAATGTAGCCTACAGGCCTACATACACTTCTATTTGCCAAGACCAGTATCATTCTCAGATTTCAGTCACACTACACACCCACGTTGACGTTCTACTGACAAAAACAGCATTGCAATGGGCCACACAGCCAGATGCAGCGGTCCACTGAGGCAGTTCAGCAGTTCATGCTACAGGACCTTTCCATCAGCCAGTGAGTAAAGGGAGCATTCCTCTCACAGTTTACATTAGGATTCTGCTGGCAGAACTAATCCCTCATTATTAAACATACATGAACATTAAATATTAGTTAATATACACCTGTTTAACAGGAATCAGCATGTAGAAACGCGATATTTCAACCTGCTTTGTCTGCAAGTAGTCGCTCACCCACCACCGCTCTCTTTCACACAACCACAGCAGGCTACTCTGCAAATAATGAATTTTAACAGACAAGCTAAAACCAAAGCGGTCTCTATGTAGTCTCGTTTATCTTGGACTGCCGTGCATGTTGAAATTTGGCAAATTCTCGTAAACTAGCGGAAACAAAACAGCTCTACCAGTGGCACGTGCACACAGCTAATTATTATGCACGTCAATGACATGCCAATGTTGTCTGCATTCTCCATTCTTCCTAAACTTCACTTAGCCTTGAACCCTGAAAATAAGTCCCCCTGAATCAGTATAGTTGAATAGCCCTGCTGTAAGCTTTGTACCGTCACATTTGCCTGGGCTTCGTGAAAAGCTCTTTTGCATATCCAGTGTAAAGAGCCAGGGGCACGAAGGGGAGCGGGGAAAAAAAATTAATTAATAATTAGAGAGGTTTAACGTTACATTGGCGCCACCAAAAATGTACTTTGGCTACCAAATTTAGGGGCTTGGTGGCCCAGTGCTTAAAAATATTAGCGTCTATCGCTGTAATGTATGAAAAGCCTTTTTACAAATCCCAGCACACTTTTAAAACTAGTTTTTACAACTTTTGTAGCTGAACTTGTGTTGAATACAAAAAAAAAAAAAGTCATGGTACTTTGAAAATACTGCTTACATTTGTTAAAATTGATAACAGTATCAGATCATGCCAAAATCATCTGTGTGTCTGAAAATACACTCAGACCCCAGAGGGTTAATCATGGGCTCTCTGCTAGATGCTGGTCCATGTGGCACAACAATTCAAGCAACTCACAAAACAATGAAACTGCCCCGAACCCTTTTTACAGCGTTTAAACTGTGGGTCTTTTATTTTGATCTATCCTACTTCAAGTGCTACATTTAGAGACAATAGGAGATAGAGAAAGAGGTGTTTTTTTGTTTTTTATTTTATTATATCATATATCATATCAGATGATCCAGCATCTCAAATGTATATGGCCAACTAAAGTGTGATTTTCCAGAGGTTGGGACTGAAGCTGGAGTACAAATAATCACCCTCAGTCTCTCTAGAGCAGAGGGGTAGAGAGCCTGCAGGCCTATAAACTTCAAAGCCTTGTGGGTAAAGAGGGGGAGGGCCACCAAGCACAGATACATTCTTCACAATGTTAAACTTGACCCTTGGGGGTGCCCCACACACACCATGTGACTGCTGTCAACGGGGGGTGGGGGGTGTGTGTGTGTGTGTGTGTGTGTGTGTGTGTGTGTGTGTGTGTGTGTGTGTGTGTGTGTGTGTGTGTGTTTGCAGGCCTGAGTGTGTGCAGTATGAGAATGTGTGAGCCTCTAGTTTTGTCTGTGTGCTGTTTGAGCACTTACATCTTCACAAATCGTAGAACATTTTGTTGGAACCAATACACTCAAAAAGGAACGAAATATAAGGCAATCCTACATGCATTTTTGCACATGACAACAATCAGGAGGGCTTATCAGGAGGGAGCGTACACTCACACAGCGATGGCACAGCCATCAGACACTTCCACATGTAGACTGCCAGGGATCGAACCACCGATCTTCCGACCTCCTGAGTGGGGCTTATCTTGAAGTCGTTGTGGTTTGCACATTACACAAGTGACAGGGGGCCCACACTACATTTCACTAGGAGGAATACCTGAGAAGTCAGTCTGGTCTCTAAACTACGTTTAGTCAACAAAACGCACACGAGAAGTAATACGGGAAAAGACTCAAGACGACAAGAAGAGAACTGTCAATTTCTCTCCAACTCTTTCTGGACCTGGTTGTAGTACAGCTCGGAGGAAACATCAAATAGGCATTTGTGCTCCTGCCAAAGTTCCACTTAATTTTCCTCCATTTCTTGGGTTCAAGCTAGAGATGTTCCGATACCGATACTGCCTAAAATGCTGGTATAGGGAAGTACTGGAGTTTATGCACCGATCCGATACCACGTAATAAAGCCCTAAAAAAAAATCTACGTTAAAGTAGTTTATTTATGTTATTTTTCCGTTATAACTGACTGTCAAACTGGATAAACTAAGAAAGTGCTGTGGCATTCATCGTTTGTGTTTGTTCATGTTTCACAAAGAGTTTAACCTGAGCCAGACCGACAACAAAGATAGAAATCATATCACATCCATACAGGGATAGTAGTATACAGTTGTTAAAACATAATAAAATACATGACACACTGGTATCGGATCGGTACTCGGTATCGGCCGATACGCAAGTTCAGGTATCGGAAAGCAAAAAATGGTATCGGACCATCTCTAGTGCAAGCACATCAAGGAGCTAGAGACGCCCCAATCACAGGCATGCAGTTGTTGCTCCCAGCCGAGTGTTTATCTATATATGTGTAGTAACGTGTGTAGTAGTTTAACGGCGGCTAGAAGAGATTAATGCCGAGCACCCGATCACACATTTTTAGTAAATACCGACCAATAATGATTAGGCAGTCAATCAATCTCATAGCCATGCTTGTTGATGTTCTGTTGCAAGAGTTACGACCCCCGCACCCCCACCCCCAAATCTCTATGGAGGTTGGCCGTGAAAAGATGCAGGCAACGCAATTTTCTGTTCACTTCAACGGCACATGTTAAAATCCAGTGCTAATATTGCACCAGTGCCTAAACAACCGGTATCTACCGGACGTAATAGCAATGCGGATTTCGGTGCCACTTAAATGTCTGCGCTGCTCTCTGATGCTCCGAAACGGACGTTACAGGCAACGGAAGCATTGCTGCATGTCACCCTAGTTAACACTAACGTTACACTTGGCAGCAGGTAACGTTGATGTTAGCCTACCGTTAGCTAGTAGCTAGATTAAACATAATTAAAATGCTGACAGCTAAACGGTGTAAAAGTGTGTCTGTATTTCACTGTAGAAGATTCCAACACCGGGACATACAACAGTCTGCAGCTAAAGCTATGAGCTAAAAGACACAAGCTAGCGCTTCGTCACTGCTGTTGTCGGAAAAACAACACAGAAGGGACTAAATGGTTTGTTACTTGAAACTGGTAAACCTCGTGGTGCATTCAAAGTTATTGTTAAATACCCTTTTCTCATCCGTTTTTGTCGTTTAACAGCAATTTACTGGTGAAAGAAGTTATTATTGCCATAAGACATTGTTACCACATTTTGTGCCGATCCGAAAAATTGATCTCAGTATTGATTTTGTGGCTCAAAAGCGTGATCCAATCCGAACCGGGAGTTTTGTGATCCGTTGCACCCCTACTCTCCATCTCATGTCAGGCCATTACCTAACTAAGACAGACATTTTCACTCACTGCACTTCTTTGTCCATTTTGTCTTTCCCTTTTCAATTCACAACACTGGCGAGCACTGGTTACATAACTGTACTACTCCACCACTCGTCCTCTGTGATTTAATAAGGCCAACTAATCAATGTGTCCTGTGTAGATAACATGACTCAGCTGCCTGCTCTGCAACTAACCATATTATTGTGTCCTGTGCTCAACATTTGCTGTAGGATATGAGGACAAATAAGCAAAGCCAGTAGATACAGTTAGTGTTCACATTATATTTCAGAGACCCAGCTTAGCTGCACTTTTGGAATATTTAAATGTCCACGTCCAGCTTTCTTCTCAGTCTAAATTACCAAGTGTACCTCTGAAAGAAACAAGTGGCTATACACAAACAGAGACACCACAGATCACTGCCTGACGAACACCAAACAACACATTGCACATGCGGGTGTGACCCTGATCTTAACGTGGGTCATCTATGATGGACACAGGACAACCTTTTTACACGATCCCTCGGCCCACATCGGATGGGATAGCATTACAGAGAGCAGATTTTTTTAAAGGGGTCCGAATCTAGTACTTCTTGGTAGAGATATGGTTACCAACAGTCAATTATCCAAAAAAAAACTGGTGTAGTAACTAGTAATAAATCAGTAGGCCCTATACTTAACCTGGTATATAATAACCATATCAGGCAAATACATATATAAAAAGATAATATAAAGTAAAAAGGAAGCAAAGGCTGTGAGTACAAAAACAAAAGAGGAAATATCGAGGGATACTTATCCTCTCCAGTCTCAATGAATTGGATTGTTTCCAACAAAGTGACACCCAAAATAGAGCAAAAGTCACACCACGCTCCTGTACTAGCTTCAGTTCAACTAACCTCCATTCTGCAATATATTTATGCATAGAGCGTTTCTTTCATCATTCTGAAAAGCTGGCCAATGACACTGGAGTTTCTGTTCATACACTAAGCTAAAACAGGCCCTCAGTTCTCCTAAAACCATTTGAACATCTACCTCATCAAAATGGTTATTTTGTTAGAATTAAACAGCTACATATTACATCAGTGCAAGTGATCTTTGTCTGGCAGGTGTCCTTGCTTGACACACAAATACCCTTTTGCCGCCCCAAAAAGCGCATATGCAGACTTTTAGAACAGCGGTAAACCCGCTAAAAAATAGCCGATAGACTCCTTTCCCATTGCCGGTAGACGAGTATGCCTGTCGCTTTTTTGTTGTGTGTCACGTTAAAGGTCACAAACACACCAGAAAACGGGTATTGTTGACTGATCTTGACCGCCACTAGGGCTGCACAACTATTTTAGTTACTATTTTATACATGCATGCGGGCTGAAATTAACTGTGATGTTTTGTCAAAATTATGCCGCTAGCGTTAGCTAAACGTCCGCTAGCCACTGGCTAAGTTATGCAGCACTATGTCGTCCATCCCAGCCAAGGACAGAGAAATGTTGAGTTACAAGCGAGCGTCTGATGTTTGTAGAGGTCTGTATGGTTATACTGTAGCAGCATTGTGTCCCTGTGTTGGTCGTCACACGTATCTATCATACTCTTCCGTCGCGGCGTGCTAGTCCCGTAACGTTACTGTAAAAAAGTTTTAAACAGTATGAAGGTAAAAAACGTTCAAGTGAGGTAGGAAATGTTGGATTTAACCCACCGCTGTTGAAAAGCACTGAAGCTCCCAAAATTGGTATTAAATGGTATTCGGTACAGCCCTGGAGCTAATCAAGGCTCCGTTTGCACTGTAGCTGTTAGCGCTGTCAACCCTATTTTCCAACAGGCGTGTCTGTGCTGTGTTCCGGAGGCACTGTGACCCCCGCGAGCAATCGCAGCCATTCAAGTCAACGCTTGATATTCCACCAGTCGCACCACGGCGCGTCCCAGAAGCGTGCGGAAAGCGGCTCTCGAGACTATCAAGTCAATTCACCAAAAGACACCCCCAGTATCAACAAAATCGGAACGCAGCACAGATGCGCCCGGTGGAGAATCAAAGTTAGAGCTTCCCGTTTCCTCCACCCTCTCTCTCCCTTTGTGATCTGCTGATCAGCGGTGTGAGCTCCGTATAGGCACTGATCTCCCACGGAAGCCCGGTCCAGGCTGTTGTACGCAGTGCAGAGCAGAGCAATTAGGTAGCCAGAGGGAGCACTGTTTCCATTGTTAGCGCGCGGCTAGAATTGCACTGTTGTATGCAGGGGAAACTAACGATCTCTATGTAAAGGCAGATCGTGGACACATTTGAATCGTTTATGATTTTTATATCGTCATATCGCACACCCCTAACCTCAATGCACAAGCCCAAACAAAGACCAAAAGATGTGTTGCCTCACATCTTCTGTTATAAGTTGCACTAGAATACACAACAAAGACCAACAGCCAACTCACATGCACATTTGTGCTAGACAGTAGTCAGTGATCCTAATCCAAAAAAAAACTAATTAAATAGTCTTGTCATACTGTATGGTCAGAAAGAAACGCATGGGATACAGTCAACAAGTTCAACCAGCTACATGCCGGATAATAAGGGACAACTCAAGTCAATGATGCCTGATAAAACCACAATAACTACTGGGCAACCATTATACATATAACATATATTAGAAAACACAAATACAATAATAATTTATTATCAAATACTGGTATGAGATTCAAAAATCCAGTATTGTTCGGGCTCTACCACAAACGACCAATAACAAAATGACAAACACACAGCCTCTTATTTCCTTTGGTAAGTGGCCATGGTTTATGTTACCGATACATTAAATAATGGATTCAGCATCTCTACCTCATCAGGACACCTTTTCATACAATATTATTACCTACTTATAGGTTGATCAAAGCAAAACAACAAAGACAATAATTCATGAGGGCAACAGGGCAGTAGAAACCTTTCAATAGAAAAGAGAAGATGGTGTTTGTCCAAAAACAAACAATGTGATTTCAATTTTGAATTTGGGATCTAAAACACCTTGACCCAATTAGTCTGTGAATTTTGACTCTGGAGTCTTTATTACCAGCCTTTTCCTTACTAGCACAGATACTGTAGGCTTATCTGGGACTGGTACATTGTGTCATTGAGTTGAGCCTCACAAGGTTGGCAAGTGGCCCTCCTGTGTGCGTGTGTGTGCGTGTGTGTGTGTGTGTGTGTGTGTGTGTGTGTGTGTGTCTGTGTGTCTGTGTGTGTGTGTGTGTGTGTTCACCCCTCCCCCACACCGCCCATGGCTTTGGAACAACCAGCTGCAAAGCACTGTAGAAAGCTTGAGTGAGATTGACACAAAGGTAATAAAATAATATATAATGGAATCATAAACAATGCACTTTGGCACATTTATGAATCTACTGTATGTTGCCTATAATCAAGGTTAAACAGCAACATCATCTTAAAACTGTAGTAATAACTATGGGCCTGCAAAGCAAAATACCTCAAACTGGTAAGTAAGTAAGGGACAAATGCTAACATTGCTGAAACTACAGTTTCTGTTTAGATTCATAACTATTCACAACTGTTGTTTTTTTAATAACACTAACTTATTTTAACACTTAAGTATGTATCAAAACTAGTGCAATCAAACACAGTGTAATCAAAGTAAGTTCAAATTAAAGCATGAATCTATCACTGGAAAAGTATCTAAATGAACAAAAATAAAACAAATTAGTGAAGTAAAAAAGTTAGATTGCTAAGTTAAAAAAAAAAACAGAAATTTCCAGTGTTGATTGTAGAATTGATAAGTTATAAAAAAAAATATTTTTATGATTGAGATCAAAAATCACTAAAGTGATTTTAATTCAAAGCTAGCAGTAGTTGCAGGAAGGAAGGGCGCGCTCACAAACACAAACCAGCCACGAGAACTGCCCTACAAACACATGCATAGTGCGCGCGCCTACTCACGCGCTGACGCTGCCCATCCCCCACTCCGAGAGAAAATACAAAAATAAACGTCCAAAACAGCGCAATAACCCGCCCAAACCTTGTATTTACAGTCATATGTGGTCACGCTACACAGGGGTATAATTTATAACGGCAAACATAACGTGAAATTACGATAAACACTCACCAAAAGCTCCAAATCACACAAGGGGGGTGCCTTCTCCTCTGTGCTCCTAATATGGAATCTCCTCCTCCTCCACCACCGTTGTTTTCTAGCTCTAATTAAACCTCGAAAAAGCGTTATAACGGCCGTCAGACCCGGCCGACCGGTGCTAGGAATCCCCAATGACCGATGTGTTTTGGATACACGGGCATATATAATGATAAATCCCCTTAAAAATGGGCTGGATGGACAGTTGGGTCTAGAATGTAGGTTTGCTCGCTAGTAGAGAAAAGAGCCAAACGGTTCAGTAGCAGCCAACGGCTTCAGACTGAAACACAGAGCAGCTGACCTGCCAGGCGAAAATGAGGTAGGCCTGAGCTCCTCGCTGCAGGAAGCACACTCCAGTCACATAAACATCAAAATGGGTGTCGCAGTATGGAAAAGGATAGTGTAGGGCTGAGGTTGGCGGTAACTCTTCAAAAAATAAAATACAAATTTGAAGTTAAAATTGATTTTATATGATTTTTTTTTAAAGCTCAATATTATGATTAATGCATAGCTATTTTTGGATTGTAGCTGTAGAGGCATTCTAGCTTTGCTGTTATAAGTGCCATCTACAGTAAAGTGAAAGTATAAACTAGGCTACAATTCTATTAGGGCTGCATGATATGATGTAGTAGTAATATGCAATAACGTGGTTGAATATCGCAATAATGATATTACTTGTAATAAATGAACAGATAGTAAAGCGTAGCTACTCGGTTCTGCATTTCTGCTGCTTTCAGTAGCTGTTCTGCTAAAATACAACAAACTGTTAGTTGAAATGAAACAAAGGAAATAATTTTCTTTTATTGAACAAATTGAACATTGAATTGAATATAAAAGGCACCACCATTTTAAAGTGCAGTGTTCAACTGATATTTTCTTTCAACTAACACCAACACTCAGTGTCTTTCGCGATATGTGTTGCAGCCTTTCACGATGTGTTTAAAGTGCTCATATAATGTCTTCCTTTACTGTGTTATATATCTTCTTTTGTGCATGTTATAGGTTTACAAAGTGAAAAAGCCCAAAGTCCATCCCAAAGAGAATTACCATCTCCAACAGAAAACACTGTTCACAAACTGCTCCAAACAGCTCTATTGTAGTCCAGCCTTTACTTCTGTGACGAATGTGCGTCATTTTGTAACACGCGTTATAATGCTCGCCTAGCTGCTGGCGTGGCACGCCTATACTGTTAATAAATATATATATATATATATATATATATATATATATATATATATATGAGGTCTTTAATGCGCCAGTTGATATCGCAATGACAATAAAAAACGATATATTGTTCAGCCCTAAATTCTATTTGAATTGTTTTTAAGTGTAACACTAAATTAATGTGATGTAGTTGTTTATGTTTAATATTTGAACTACATAATTGCCTTAATAAATGAGTATTAGCAGTGATAACAAAAATACTTTTAAATTAAGTTCCAGCAACATTGACGCTCCATCAAACTGTGAAATGCTCCACCCCTCCCCCACCGAAAACTGGAATGATTTTTCAGTCATCTTATATAAGCAGAATTTAATTTTAACACACAAATCGTCATCAGTTGGAGGTGGGAGCATATTTTCAATGTTAACTACATCATATAGGGAGAGACTGGAGTGGGAACCATTGCTAGACTGATGCATAAGACACATAGGGCCTACAGATGCATATTCTGCAGACGTAAACAATGAAAAAGAGATAACTACTCAGGCATGCATGCATTAACTGAGAGCATATGATCATCAACATGCGCGTACACACACACACACACACACCACAGATAAGGCCCAGCTGAGACAAACAAACACACACACACACACACACACACACACAGACAGAAAGCCCTAGGGTGGTGTGTAGTGTGAGCTTTAGCGTGGCTGTAACAGTTGAGTGGAGGATGGGTAATGACTTTTATACAGGGGGGGCATCAGTGTATTTCCCCAGCCTGTACTCTCAATGCCTAGGGAGGTTTGTAGTACAAGAGGGCCCCTACAGTTTGGATGATGGCAATCATTTTACATTGTTTTAATTTGAACACTTTTTTTTCCTGTGCTTGTTTTGTTTTGGGAGGAAATGCAGCTATCCCAGCAGTGGTGAGTAATGTTGCTGCTTTTGTTTCCCATCACTGCTGAATGAATAAAGAGGG
This sequence comes from Sander vitreus, assembly GCF_031162955.1. Lineage (NCBI taxonomy): Eukaryota > Metazoa > Chordata > Actinopteri > Perciformes > Percidae > Sander > Sander vitreus. The sequence continues at coordinate 27,432,257 of NC_135863.1, forward strand.
GGAAAAAAGTGATGTGAAAACCGCTCCAGTGTGGAAAATTGTGAAGTGAAGCACCTCAAGGCGAAGCAGTCCACTGTCTGGGTAATGACTTTCTGGGAAACCACAACACACCATCTCAATGAAGCACTCAGCCTTGCACCCGGCGCAGCACAAAGCAAAGCCCAACACAAGTGTCTTTGCTAGTTTAAGACCGACGCAGTTGTCAATTTCCCGTCCAGCGCAAATGCACCTGCGCCCATCTTTGCACCCATGGTCTTACAGGGAGGTGTGTTCAGGTGAATTCTTGGCGTATTGCTATCTTGAGGCAGCGGGAAGTGATCGCGTCATTGACCAACAAAAAGCTGGTCTAAAGTCAATAGCACAGCATTTCATTGTTATTTTAACAGCCTAGGCTTATGCACAGCGCGTGCACACTATGCTTGTTACACACACACAGGGAAGCGCAGCAGCACACAAACATGCAAAAGATTACAAATAAAAATATTACGGTGCAAATCCGGCATCATAATAGCAATGCGCCAAGGTACAAACGTGCCTGGCTTTTAAAGGGAATAGGAGATGAGAGACTGATTGGTTTATTGCATGTTGCGCCCAAAAACACACCTTTGAATTAATGAAGACACCAAGTACAACCCTTTTGAACCATGCACCCGGCGCACGGACCCTTTTTTCCGCCATCAAACTAGCAAAAGTGGATTTGGACACGCCATAAACGCACCTGCGCCATGCGCTTCACGCCATGCACTTAGATCGTTAAGATAGCAATACCAATACTAATGAGATTATACTTTGATAAAGTATCTTGTGAAATGTGACTGTGATGTGATTTTAAAACTATAACAAACTCATTTTCTGTATCTGTGTCACGCAGGATTGGGCATTGGAGAATCGTTTAAAAAATTTCGATTCCAATGGAACCGTTTCTTTATTGGAATCATTCGGAATCTGATCATCGGTTCCAAATTTAACACAGGCAAGTTTTGGGTTGCTTCCGCAATCACATACTCTGCACTACATAGCTATTCAATATGTATACTCGGTCAACATACTTTTGCGTAAATAAACAATAGTGTGTATCTTTTCGGACGCACTAAGCTGTAATTTTCAACGTCACTTCCTGAAAGCCTCCTTGCTGTTGAAGTTGCGTAACCATGGTAACCCATGCCGACCTCCGCTCTAGCGACATCGCCAAATAATGCTTAAATTACTGAAAGAGGTGAATACCTGGACCAGCAGTCGTTTAAATATGTAGAAATGTAAATTAGAGTGTTATTGACGCTACAGAGCTCCTTGGTTTCTGCCTGTTTGTCTGTTATGAACGTTGTCGTTACTAACGCATTGCATTGTAGGATATTTATGTCGGCGTAGTATCCAGTATTGCATACTGTAATATTTTACCGGAACTAGTATGCAATTTGCATACTATTGGTTTCATACTAAGGTTTCGGACATACTCAAAAATCTCACATACTGTTTTAGCCTACTAAATACCATGTTAGTATGGAATTTCGGACGTTATGTTGCAGCCAAGGAGCACAGAAAGCGGCGCTTTAAAGCGTGGCTTTATTTTGCATTGAAAAAGCCCGGTAAAACTGTAAATCACCATTGAATTAAAATCAAATCTTCCTCTTATCTGTGAAATAAGCATGTGACCCACTTCATCTCCACCCCTCGAAGAACCGGAAACAAGAATCGAAAAACGGAATCGAAATGAAGAATCGGAATTGGAATCAGAATCAGAATTGTTAAGATCAAAACGATACCCAACCCTAGTGATAAGGCCAAATGTTTGTGCCATCTTACTAACATCTACAAACTGGGCAGCCAAAATGAACATGCACTGGCTATTAACAAGCTGGGCAAGCCAAACAGTTTTTGTGAGGATGTCCCTCATTTTGATTTAGATGTCCGTCACCTTCCGCTTTCTTTGTGTTGGCGTCCTAAACTCCGGTGGATTTATGAGGACTATGGTTAACTGCTCCTCAGATCTCTGCAGGGTAAATCCAGACAGCTAGCTAGACTATCTGTCCAATCTGAGTTTTCTGTTGCATGACTAAAACAACTTTTGAACGTACACGTTCCACCAAAACAAGTTCCTTCCTGAGGCTATTTTGCAGAGGCACCGTTGCTCTGTCTGGTGCTTAGCGCCACCCAAGACGATTGTGATTGGTTTAAAGAAATGCCAATAAACCAGTGCACGTTTTTCTCCCATCCCAGAATGCTGTGTGGACTAGCCAGCGCTGCGGAGGAAGGTTTGGCAATGCGAGACTAGTGTCTAACATAACCTCATAACCTTTCCAGGCAGAGAAGTACTTCAACGTTGTACCTCCACAGATTCAGGGAATCTAAGCAGCTGCATGATAAGGGAATGTTTTGTTTCAGGACTGTCTCCTCTTGGAGGTCAGTGGGCCAGCCACACTTTTGCATACTTCCAAGAGAGAGAGATAGGCTGAACTAGGCTTTAGCAACTATGTTTTTGGCGCCTGCAATATCTTTGTTTACATTGAGGGTTCAGCTAAACGTTAACGCCTCCAGAATGACTTTAAATACACCTTCACGGAAAGAGGAACTTAAGAGAGTTTGGACGGCACTGCACAATAACACACCGTGGGTAACAAAGACTGTGAGAGTTACTAGAGCCCTAATACTAGAAATACACACTCACAGATAGAGGTACAAGAGGAAATATATATATATCTATATATATATATATATATATATATATATATATATATATATATATATAAGACACATTATAGGCCTACTTGAGACCAGATTTGCTGTACTCTCCCTTCTCCATTCTCCTCCCTTCTCTCTCCATACTTTACAATCATTTCCCAAAAAGAACCACACACACACACACACACACACACTTCCTTTAACAACTTTTTTCATTCATTGTACATTCAACAATAACAGCCTCGGCCTTAAATACCCATACCAGCATTATACTATATCCACTTTAAAGGACATAATACTTCACTCCACCTCTGGCATTTTTAGTGCTTTGACAATGACAAGGTCTCAACAAAGCATGGCTCCATAATATGTCTTCATAAGGCCTTACAGTAATGTCTGTTCTCTACCTACAGAGCTATAATTTACCCTGTGTGGTGGAGACTGGAACAGCATGGGGGGCTGTTGCTGTTAAGTGATTAAATTATTTAGCACGGCCGAGATGGAGACAGAGACTAACAGAAATTGCATGAGTCTGTGTGGGCTTTTATCTGGGTGTGTAAGGGGGAGAAGAAAAAGTGAAAGTTTGCGCTTGTGTGTGTGTGTGTGTGTGTGTGTGTGTGTGTGTGTGTGTGTGTGTGTGTACGCATGAGAAAGAGGCATGGTGTGTTCTGCCTTATCAGGCTGATAAGACAACGAGAGGAAAGTCAGTTTAATATCCACATCGATCCCAGCTCACCTCGCTACACATTAACGTTTACAACTAGGAAATCCAACTCAGACAGTTAAAGACTCTCTTGAGTGAAAGGGAGATTAAAAGACAGAGGAGTGATCTTAGAGGGAGGTAGGATAAAACACCAATAATAAATCCCAGAGTGTGCAAACAAACCTGAGTTATTAAACCTACCAAGTGTCAGTTACTGTTACTGTTACTGATTTTGGCTGCTTAAAATGAGAAGTCGTCTTCCACTGAAACTCCAAACACCAATAAATCCCAAGAACAGAGATAGCAAAATCTTATACTTGCGAAACCAGGGCCAACCAAAATAGCTACACCCACTGCTGCATGTGGCCATAAAATTAGGGTAAATTAACAACCAAGAACCCTAGGTGACAACATTTGACATTTTGTTTGACCAACCGTCCAAATTATATCTAACTAATTACGATATAAAACATATATATATATATATATATATATATATATATATATATATATATATATATATATATATATATATACAGTGGGGAAAACAAGTATTTGATACACTGCTGATTTTGCAGGTTTTCCCACTTACAAAGCACGTAGAAGTCTGTAATTTGTATCATAGGTACACTTCAACTGTGAGTGACGGAGACTAAAAAAAAATCCAGAAAATCACATTGTATGATTTTTAAGTAATTAATTTGTATTTTATTGCATGACATAAATATTTGAGACCAGGTTGTGTGTTTCGGGTCATTGTCCCATTCATCCTCCCCTCAATACGGTGCAGTCGTCCTGTCCCCTTTGCAGAAAAGCATCCCCCAAAGAATGATGTTTCCACCTCTATGCTTCACGGTTGGGATGGTGTTCTTGGGGTTGTACTCATCCTTCTTCTTCCTTCAAACACGGCGAGTGGAGTTTAGACCAAAAAGCTCTATTTTTGTCTCATCAGACCACATGACCTTCTTCCATTCCTCCTCTGGATCATCCAAATGGTCATTGGAAAACTTCAGACGGGCCTGGACATGCGCTGGCTTGAGCAGGGGGACCTTGCGTGCGCTGCAGGATTTTAATCCATGACGGCGTAGTGTGTTACTAATGTTTTTCTTTGAGACTGTGGTCCCAGCTCTCTTCAGGTCATTGATTAGGTCCTGCCGTGTAGTTCTGGGCTGATCCCTCACCTTCCTCATGATCATTGATGCCCCACGAGGTGAGATCTTGCATGGAGCCCCAGACCGAGGGAGATTGACCATCATCTTGAACTTCTTCCATTTTCTAATAATTGCGCCAACAGTTGTTGTCTTCTCACCAAGCTGCTTGCCTATTGTCCTATAGCTCATCCCAGCCTTGTGCAGGTCTACAATTGTATCCCTGATGTCCTTACACAGCTCTCTGGTCTTGGCCATTGTGGAGAGGTTGGAGTCTGTTTGATTGAGTGTGTGGACAGGTGTCTTTTATACAGGTAACAAGTTCAAACAGGTGCAGTTAATACAGGTAATGAGTGGAGAACAGGAGGGCTTCTTAAAGAAAAACTAACAGTTACTAGTTGGTAGGTGATCAAATACTTATGTCATGCAATAAAATGCAAATTAATTATTTAAAAATCATACAATGTGATTTTCTGGATTTTTGTTTTAGATTCCGTCTCTCACAGTTGAAGTGTACCTATGATAAAAATTACAGACCTACATGCTTTGTAAGTAGGAAAACCTGCAAAATCTGCAGTGTATCAAATACTCGTTCTCCCCACTGTATATATATATATATATATATATATATATATATATATATATATATATATATATGTAAAGTTTGAATATATTGAATGAAAGTCTAAATATATTGAATGAAAGTGAAAGTCTGAATATATGGAATAAAAGTCTGAATATATGGAATGAACCTTGAATATATTGAATGAAAGTGTGAATATATGGAATGAAAGTGTGAATATATGGAATGAAAGTTTGAATATATGGAATGAAAGTCTGAACATATTGAATGAACGTTGAATATATTGAATAAAAGTCTGAATATATATACACACACACATATATGCACATACATGTTCATGTACATACACACATTTGCTTTTACTTATACATATATACACATACAACTATACATACACATACTGTACATACATACTTAGGATGACATAGCATCACAAATAGTCACATTTGATAAGTGACAATAAATTGATTATCAAAAATGGTGTCTTCTGTATCCTGAAATAGTCTGATAATCTTCGGCTCTGGGCGCCGTGTCATGTCATATGACAGATTGTGATTGACTTCTATAAATAGGGCTGCTCTGTGGAGAACACTTTGACGAAATGGAGTGAGAGGGCTGTTCGCAGCAGCTCCTACCATATGCTGTGTCTCGTCTTTAAAAGGTCTGCAGGAGCAGCATGCAGGCAGTGCATTCATCTCAGTCCACAATTCAGCATTATTATCACACTAACTCAGCATTGTGCAGTGGTGTTTTAAGCCCTATCTGCTGTTTCTAGCCCTGAGGTAAAATATGTATTTATATCACTTGTTTTTAAAGTACTTGAGAGACCAATACTAAAAGTACAAGTATCTTACCAGAAAATGACTTTGGTAGAAGTTAAAGTCACCTTTTAGAATATTACTTAAGAGTAAAAGTCTTATTGTATCTTAAGTATCAAAAGTAATTGTCTGATATTAAATACTTAATTATTAGAAGTCAAAGTAAAAAAAAAAAAAAACTTTGAACATGAACTTTTTGAACTATTGTGGCTTTCTTTCTTAATATGATTAGTAAAATATAATATTCAGGGTTTCCACACCTTAAACATAAAATTGACAGTCTTTTCCAGGACTTTCCAGGCACAGTTCCCTCAATAAGGAATACCCCGGTTACTGAAGGAGTTCTCAAATTCTGTCAACTGGGTTATGAGAACTCCGATTTTAACCGGGGTAAGGTGTTTACATGGTGTTTGAGAAATTGGGGTATTACTTTAACCCAAATATAATCGTTTCTTTTAAACTCAATGTAAACGCACTGAGTGTATTGAAAGGTTAGTGACTTTGTGTTTCAAAGTTCAGTTTGTTTTAACTCTCACTCACAGAACAACTTCTCCTTATACAACTTAGCCAAGGGCCCAACAAAATCTTTTTACAATGTGAAATGCTATTTAAAGCAGTCTAATTATCTTCGCCTTGTAGAAATGGGGGAGAGAGAGAGAGAGAGAGAGAGAGAAAGAGAGAGAGAGAGAGAAGGGTATGACATGCAACAAAAGACGTGTGCATTAGTTCTTAAGAGATCTTCAAAGCAAACAACATAGCTAAGATAAGTGAGATATATTCTCTATCACTGAGCTGTAAAATTGTATTGTTGCTATCAATCACACAATCAATACCCCCCTTGTTACTACAGCTGACATTCACAAATGTACCATAATCCTCTTGGATGCTGATGTACATGTCATATAAATCTATAGCAAGACATATGAATATATGACAGGCCCTTAGCTCCCTCCTTAGCTTCTTAACGCAGGACTGTGTAACTCTTTAAAGGGTAACTACCATTTTTTTCAACCTGGACCCTATTTTACTATGTTTTGTGTCTAAGTGACTGATGGGAACAACAATCTTTGACACTGGTCCAGTATTAACCAAGATCGCTGCAGTTGGCAGCGGCGAAACAAGATACAATTTAAGTTAATAGGGCAATTGTCCAGCTTTCATTTACCTTCACAAAAGTGCTTCTTTTGCCACTGACAGGCTCAGATTAATATTCTAAGTGTCTGACAACATTATGGAAAGGATCCCTTCAGAGATAGACCTTTAAAACCTTGTTGAGACCTTTCCGTTTAACCAGAAACAGCTCTGAAGTTTTTTCCGCTAAACCCACCAGACTCCATTTAAAAAAGCAATACTTTTAGAGTTTATAGAGCCAACATATTTTGACATGTAAATCAGTAAACTATGTGTTTATTTCAACCACAACTAGAGTCGTGATGGTTGGAGAAGTGGAAAGATGACCCAAAACGGCTTTTCATTGTTTTATTTTGTTTCTGTCGACTTTGAATGAAGTGTATTTTACAATGCTAAAATTACTGTTTATTTACATAGAGTCTGGTGGGTTTAGCGAACGTAATATCGCGGATGTTTTTGTGTTTGAAAAAAGGATCTTACTCTTTAACAGAAAGGTAGACCTCCTTAGAAATCCTTTCCATAATGTTGTCAGACACTTAGAATATTAATCTGAGCCTGTCAATGGCAAAACGAGCACTTTTGTGAAGGTAAATAAAAGCTTGACAATTGTCCTATTAACATTGTAGCTTGTTTCGCCGCTGCCGACTGCAGCAATCTTGCTTAATACTGGACCAAAGTCAAAGATTGTTGTTCCCATCAGTCACTTAGACACAAAAACATAGGAAAATAATTCAGGGTGAAAAAAACGGTAGTTACTTTTTAAGTCAGAAATAAAACTTTCCTCTTACTAATGGATTTTACATGTATGAGCAATAAAACATATTGCTCAGGGTGTTTGCCACCACAGCCTTCCTTTGTCTGGTAAAACTAGTATATTTTATATTGGTGACCTTCGGGGAAAATGGTATTTGTGCCGCAGGGGATTTTTTATTTATTTTTGCATTACAGCAGATAACAAACATGACAAGACAATGTGAACATTCAAATCACTGAGTGGTGTATCACACAGTAGAATGGTGTCCATACTGTATATCAGATTTGTCAAAGAAAGGTATGTTTTCACATCCCAAGGGCAATATTTGCTCGGTTACGACCTAAACAAAACAGAGCTGACAATGCCCTAAAAGGTAACAAGCCCTTAGAATGCAGAGCACACAGAAAGGTTTCTGAGGCAGGAAAGACATGACCATGACCTTGTGGTGAAGATCAAATAGTGTGTGGGAGAGGTTAAAATGTGTGAAAAGGGCTGAAACAATTCCTTGAGTAACTCGATAATTTGATTAGTCTTTTGTTTAATCCATATAACTATATACAGCCCACCAATGGCTTGGGTTTTGTGTCAACATTGGGGGGGGGGGAGACACACATTATAACCGGGGGGCGGGGGTATGGGGGTCCTTCATTAGAACATTTTGAGCGTCAAACACTTAATTTCCTGCATTCTGGTGAATTTTTATGCAACAATTTACATAAGTTACATCTTTTTTTATTTTTTATTTTCTACACCCCTGCTGTGTGGTGTCGAGGAAAATGGGAAATGGGCCAAATAAAAAAAAATCTACACGTCAAATACATTTTCCCCAAAGAAAAGGTTTCTATAATTTTAGGTAGTTCTTATCACATTATGTTCGTGTTTTTATTTAGTTATTTGGTGTCATAAAAATGGGGTGTAACATCATGATTGACAGCTGTAATTGACTAATGATTGGTCAAGTGGGTGTATGGGCAGGACTCTGGTACTGTGACTCGACCCGATTTTTTTGTATTTTTACACATTCTGCACTCAACCCATTCAGCCTCCTTTTTCTTATTCAAAACAGCTATTTTGTATATATTGGTTTAATATGTTTAATATGTTGGTTTATGTATGCAGCAATCAACAAGGCAAACTCCATGTAAGTCTAACTTACTGTGGCACAAAACCCTTTTCTGATTCTGATCACTACTGCCCAGATTCTGGCTTTAAATGACGAGTACAGAGTTCCCTACTGCCCATGGCTACTGCACATGTATTCGCCCTCTCTGTTTGAGCGCCTATCTCTTTAAGCCCTCCTCCTGATAAGCCCAGTCTGCTCTGATTGGTCAGTGTTTCTGGATCTGTGTTCTGCTATCGCTGCTGTCGGTACACGATCTGTGCTGCCTGCACCATCCGTCATGCGCATGCGCAAGATGTTCGCGCATGCGCGGCTGATAATCCTGTTTTACCTAGGATACGACACTGCACAATCTGTTCTCCACCGGCAAGCTAACGTTAGTTTAGCTAACAGCTAATTCAGCTAACCGCTAACTGACAGCTTGATTCAGTCAAAAATAACGTTAACTCAGACTTAACAATGGGAAAAGCAGGCTACAGCTAAATTAAGACTTTACAGTAATAACAATAAAGACAAGTATTGAGTGATTGTATTATAAATGAACATAAGTAAAGTAGAACTGACGTAACAGCTGTTATATATTTTAACGGTTATTTTCAGGTTTTATTTTGAGGGTCTTTTAAAGTTATTACATGC